>NC_141029.1:43937500-43962500 GCF_052040795.2 Danio rerio | reverse complement strand
TCAGTGTCTTTTCTGTCCTTACTAGTGGCCTAATTTATGTATTCAGTGTAAAAGCTGTTTAAGACACACCCATGTTTTGTGGCTTTGTAGTTGAAGCCGCACAGGCCAGTAAAAGTGATCCATGATTTGAAAATGAAGATAATGGTAATGATACCTCTCTCATCTCTTTGATTTTGGATCCTCCTTTGCCGATGAGGGAGCCACACTGACTGGCGGGCACCACGAGACGCAGAGTGACCGGAGGTTTACTGGTGGCTGGACTGTTGCTCATGGAGTTGATTATATCCTGAAGAAATAGCAAAAAGCAAACAAATAATAAGTTATGGAATTATATTCTATGGATACAAACAGAAATAGTTAATTCAGTCTGAAATAGCTGAAATGATTTGTTTTATATTGCTTGATTTATTGAGGTAAGGTTATTGTTTTTGGTCAAGAAACATCAGAGCAGCACAAAGTATAGCAAAGTGGGTAGCGCTATCGCCTCAAAGCAAGAAGGTCGCTGGTTCGAGCCTCAGCTGGGTCAGATGGCAGTTTTGTGTGGAGTTTGCATGTTTGCGTGGGTTTCCTACGGGTGCTCCAGTTTCCCCCACAAGTCCAAAGACATGCGGTATAGGTGAATTGGGTAAGCTAAATTGGCGATAGTGTATGTGTGAATGAGTATGGATGTTTCCCAGTGACAGTTTGCAGCTGGAAGGGAATCCGCTGCGTAAAACATATGCTGGATAAGTATACGGTTCATTCCGCTGTGGCGACCCCGGATTAATAAAAGGTCTAAGCCGAAAAAAAAAATGAACGAATGAATTATTGAACGTTAAACAACATGGGCATCCTTGTATAAATGATGAAAAACATTAATATTTAATAATATCTTTATCTTTTATTCTTTAATAAATAATTTAATCATGCAGTGTGACTAATGCAGTTACACACATTGTGATATCGATGCCCAAACGATATATTGTTCAGCCCTAGTTTGAATGGCAGTGCATACAGAAGCAATACCTCTTCAAACTTGTACGCAATCATAGCGAAAGCCTTGAAGATGGCATCTGTGGGTCCAGTGATGGTGACGATCCTCTCGGGACAGTTTCCTTCTGAGATGTTGATGCGAGCGCCGCTCTGTAAAACGACAATAATCAAGTCAACAACTTCTTTTTATTGTTCTGCTTGTATTCTTAGAAACTCCAAATGCTCGATCGCATCTTTAACTTACAAACATGAAAAACAAAGCAAATGTCAACAGAAATTGGCTAAAAAAAATAATGAAAAACACACCTCTTCACGCATCTTCTTCACAGTTTCTCCTTTCTGTAGTAAAAATAAAAAGATCTCAATATGTGCTCAAAACACACACAGGAGTGTTTTTTGTGAATTGTGAGGACATTACATAGGTTTTCCTTGCTTTTATACTATACAAACTGTATTTTTTAATGCCCTATCCTTAAACCCAACCCTCACAGGAAACTGAATATTTTTTCTTCAAGATATTTTGCTTTTTTGCATGATTTATAACATTTTTGAAAAATGGGAACAGCAATGTCCTTATAATTTACCATTTCCTTAAAAAAAAAAAAAAGTGTCATACATTTATTTTTACATATATTTGTGTCCTGATATGTCACAGAAACAGACACGCACTTACACACCTTGAAAACACCTTGAAAAGAAACCACTTTCTTTGGCCAATTACTTTTTTCATATACTTTTTTTTTTTTATTTACTTTCATTTACAATTACCTAGATTGGTGGCAAAACTTGATCTAGAAATCAAGATCTAAAAATTATAACATATGCTTTAATTTCCTCTCAGACTACTGTAACTCTTTGTACTTTGGTCTGCCTCAGTCAACAATGTCTTGGTTACAGCTGGTTCAGAATGCAGCCGCTTGCATCAGAAATCAGAATGATTTTAGGATCCTTCTTTTCACATATTAAGCATTGCCCAATTCTGCCCCAGACTTAGGCCTGGGTGATTATTCAAAAAGTAATCGACATTCAGAACCTATAATCAATCAAATTGTTCCAGGTCGATTTTTTTAATTACTTTTCTTATCGCGTGTGGAGTCCCGTGACCCCACTTTGTTTAAACTTCAGTGTCAAGCGCACGCATATGATCGCAGACCCCTCGCCATGGCAGACACCAACACTGATGTGTAACTCTCAAAAAATGTAACTACACGTCGTGACGATGTGTAGTGCAAGCGCTCTCATTGGTCGTCTTGATATTGATGATGAGTTTGGGTGACAAATTATTTAAAATATTATTTACAAGATATATAAGAGTTGTTTTATTTGCCACTTTCAATATGAAAAACATTGAAAATAATTCATTGTCATAAATATTTGCACTTTTTTATAAGAAAAAAAGTGGCTGTTGGTTTTAAGTAGTGTGTTTTAATTTCAGTTGTTCAACGTTGATGTTGATGTCAGTGAACTATGAGGGCAAAAACATAAAATGAATAAATAAAATTATTTATTAATCGTAATAGAATTAAAATGTTCAATTAATCGAGATTTTGATTTTAGGCCAAATTCCTAGCCCTACCTGCTCTATATATTTGAACTTACAGTGTTGGGCAATATACAGCTTGTAGGCCATTAAGGTCCCATGATCAGTTTCTTTTGTCTGTCACTTGGTCTTGCTGCAAATCAAAAGGTGATCAAGCTTTCCGTGTTGTCTCCCTCTGAACATCAGGATTTCTCCATCAATGGATGCTTTTAAATCCACTTTAAAGATTTATTTTCACTCTCTGGCCTTTGAGTGATGCATGCATGTTATTTCATGTCTGTATTTCAATTATTACATGTATTTTTTTCCTTTTCTTATATTTTTAATAGAAGTTATTTTTTTTTATTTATTTAATAATTAATTATATTGTAAAGCACATTGGATTGGTATGATATGGTTGTGTAAAACTGTGCTCTATAAATAAAGTTTGCCTTGCCAATAAGATTCAAGGACAGAAAGAACTGTTGTGTAAAGAATTACATTTTTCATATTAACAACTGGACATTTAAAGTGTCACGAAACACCAAAACACATTTTGTGAGATGTTGACAGTCGTATATGTGTCCCACACTGCTAAAAACACTATTAGGAAACATATAATTAAAAAAAAGTGAAAATCAGTTATTTTTGCATTATTTTGAGCAAATTTGTCTTTGAAAATAAATTTTAAAGCTACGTCACGGTGATTAGATCCTTGTGTCTATTCCAGCATGTAGACTGGATGTCTGTAATGGCGAGTACAGCGTGACGTCTTTGAGTTTTCAGCATTAATTCATGAGAAAGACTTTTTTTGAACAAATCAGCGCGCTTTATTGTGAATGAGGTGCAACTTCAATAATATGCATGATAGCTTCGATGACTATATTTAGCTGTTACAGTATGCAGACGACAAAGAGACGCAATGTTGTGTTGCCAACTGCAATTTAAGCAAGTGGAAGAAGAATTGTTTGGAGACATGAGTCATCGGTGTTGTGTTTATAAATGTGCCGCATCGAAGATTTTGGTTTCAATTTCCTGCTATGAGAGCACAGCTGGACTCGCGTGACAAAAATATATTTGTAGGGAAATTTTTTTTAGTCGAGAACTTTTCGCATCTGGAACTGGTTAAATATTGATTTGCAACTAGTCTTCTTTTTTTAAAAAAAAAAAAGACGCAACTCCAGTTGGTGTTGATTGTCCTGTCTCTAAAGATTTGGTAAGTGTGCGATCAATGTTCTTTGTTTTTGTTTATTCAAAAGCAAAGTTAGTATCGTTAGCAGTACTGTTTTTAAAGAGACACTTTAGTCAAAATGATTTAGTTACTAAGTTTACAGCATGTTAATATCCCTACAATATTATAGACTGAAAGATCCACTGTGAATGCTGCTCTCCAAATGTAAACACCCTAATCAAACAATTACTGTTGTGTAGAATTTTTGCTGCATTTTGTGACAGGATAGTCTATACACACACAAGGCTTTCTGACGCTACCTAGTGCATCAATCTTCAAGCAGTTCTTCGCATCCAATATCTCGTTTGTCACGGGGGCATGCATGAAATGTTCCTGAATAAAAGTGAAAGTGCCAAACTACAGTTAAAGTTGACAAATTAAGAATTTGGCTAGTATTTCGATTACTGATGTAAACATAGGCAATGTCTTTTTCCCCTGCATCTGTGCGTTGTTTTGCCTTTGTGATAATCAGTGCATGCATCAAACCGAAAACTCCTGTTGTTATGCAAACCCTTCTCTCTTTCTCTCCCCAAACACTCACACCTAAACAGAGCTGGACTCACCCACTTTCCTGACTTTTTTCAAACTAGAGGTGTGAAAACACCCTGCTGAGACCGGGGGGTTTCGTGGCACTTTAAGTCATAGTTCTCCCAACAATCAAAATTCTATCATTTACTTAATCTTAAATGGTTTTTTATACAATATCAAAATTTAACTCACCTTTCCAATGATGCTTCCCACTTCCTACAGAAAAAAAACACAATCAAATATTTGAATGCATCAGTCCTCAAAACAGCATATAAACACATTTAATTGAGCAAAACTTCTCTGTTTTACAGCAGGCTCTAATTCACCGAGATTTAATGAGTCTAAAAGGTCAGTGTGGTTTCAACAACCCCTGCTTCACCTTGGCCTTGAAAGAGTGGTTCAGGACGGGATACGTCCCTCGGGCACAGTGACATCATCGTCACAATCATCCGCTTCCCCTCTGCAGCTCAGCTTACCTTGCCGTGCATGAGGAGCCGGATGGTCAGGGTCACATTCAGGCCGCCCTCCGACTGCACTTTACTGGGTTCCATACTGGGAGTGGAGGTGAAGCAGGAATATGTTCACGTGACAGGAAAATCCCCAGTAGCAGGACGATAATGATGGTACAGCAGCCAACCAGTCACCTGCACAGACACCATGAGAATCACATCAGAAATGAAGATGGTTTCAGAATGAAAGTTTGGAATTAAAGGAATGTTTTAGGTTCAAATATGATGCATTTCTGACATGATTTAAACTTTTTAAATCAAATACTTAAAGTACAATTGAAATCAAGCAAACCATATGGTTTTAGTTAGCTCACATTGCTAGTTTTGTGGTGAACAATTTATCTGTGCATGTCATTAAGACAAAAACAAAAGTTTGCTCTTGTAATCTGAAATAAAAATCTGAAAATGCATTTCCTGTTTGTTTTCAATTAAATGCTCAGATTATGTCTGTCTAAGGTATTGGGCGTGGCTAACATACTTAACCACGCCCTCACAACTATCAGTTTTGACAACAAACAGAATAAGGGGCCTATTTTTCAATTTTTCTGAATTAAATGCCTACTTTGCTACATCCAATCAGCTTGCGGCAGAATAAATAAGCCACGCCCACTGTTTTCTCATTTAATGAGCTGCATCACAATACAAAAAAAAAAAGTCACATCTTCCGATTCATGTGGACTTTAAATACACTTATCACTAATCATACCAAAAATGTAATCATAACAAATCAATCATAATACACTACTGTTCAAAAGTTTGGGGCTTTTGTTCCAAATCTGTTTCCATTTGTTTTTACAGTTGAACACAAAAAAAGATACTTTAAAGAATGTTGAACACTGATAGTCGATTATCTGCAAAGTATTTTTTGTACCATGATATCAGTAGCTACTTTAAAACAACATTTTTCAAAATATCTTCATTTGACATACTGTGAAAATTCCCTTGCTCTGTTAAACATCATTTGGGAAATATTAAAAAAAAAAAAAAAAAATCTAAGGGGTTTGATAATTCTGACAGGTTTGTAACTTTGTTTGAATTATTCGTTTAAAACTTTTTCCTGTAAAATCAAGTATGATGTATTGGCATCCATTGCTCCAATATTAACAGGACCCTTTATAAGTCATTGTAACATATTTGTCTGTTGCTCAAAATTCTAAACATTTCTTTGGTCAATTCTGAAAACAGAACAGCTTTTTTTTATTTTATTTTTGCAAATATTTTCTTAATATTAGAAAAAAACTGCAATAAGTTTTTCAGTTTTCCTTGATGAATAGAAAGTTAAAAAAAACTTCCAACATATATAATATGTCAAATATATGTCTTTACACTAGTACCTTTTCAAAAGGTACATATTTGTACCTGAAGGGGTCATAATACCTCAAAGGTACTTTAAGTACATTGGAGCACTAATATGCACCTTTGCACTACTGTGGACTTTTTGGGTACAAATATGTTTATTTTTGAGAGTGTACTATCAGTTATGGTATTTTAAAATTATTGTCATTTTTAAAAGCACTGTATAATAAACGTAAAAATATATATTTTTTTAAGGTTTAAAGGTAGAAAAGAAGTGTATTGCTTTGGTAAAATCTTTATATAAATTACTCCATAAAAACCTGTTGTTGTATTGCTTAATTCAATTTCCAAATCATCCTTTTAAACTACTTTCCAAAATAAATATGGAGTTTCTATTAATAACACTGATTATAACTTGATCTTACTTGCTTTAAGTAAACCACAAATGTTGTTCAATTTCCTGGTGAACTTCCTTACATATTTACTAATGTTTTTTTTTTTTTTTGTCATAACCAAAAGCAGAATAAAAGCTTATAATGAATATATAACATCCATTTTACACTATCATTAATGCACTCAAAATAATGATGTTTGCTCTTTGTTTAAACTACTTACTTAAATTGAGCTGAAAGAACACAATTCTTGAGTTTGTTTGGGGACAACTTAATTGTTTTATGTTGAATATGTTGAAAAAAACAAACAAGTTAACCTAATTCTGCCATGTTTCCCCAAAACAAATTGATTGTGTGAAACCCAGCATTTTTTAGTGTAGCTTTATTTATATTATATCTTGTGCTGAACACAAGAGGGAGCACTTCACAAAAAATCACATCGACTGAAGCTGATATTTGCCATGAAGTAATCTCAAATTAATTTCAATATACAACAGCTGCTGCAGTCACTGGGCTTTCAGCATATGTAACACAGCTGAGCCAAACACATCATCCGCTTTAATGTCAGTGTAAGACGGAGCTCTTATAAAGTCATAAAGTTAAAAGCAAACCCATCTTGTTAAACTCTTGTAGAGAAAAAACACAAATACACTGCAAAGCAGGATTTCACAGCATCAACGTCATGATTATTAAAAAAACTGAAGAGAAAATAAGAAACTTTCAACACAAATGTATACTGTTTTATGGGGAATGGAATAAAAGGGAATGAAATGAGAGGGACTACATATTAATTAAACTGCAACTCAGTTTAAAGTGCTTTGCTTTACCACAAATATTTACTGTATTTTTTCGGGTATGGGTCTGTGTAAAATGTGAATGTTTGTTTTACTGCTATGGAGCTAATAATATGCCAAAACAATCTGAATTTGAATTGTGTTCATTTGAATTATTGACAATTGTAATTTAATAAATCTGAACTTTTATATGCAGCTAACATTGTTTTGAATTAGAATTTCTTAAATCTTCTTGAATTTTTAACATTTAAATTTCGTCTACTTTTCCCTGTTTATCACCCCTAACCTACTTTCTGCTGAATCTGAATTTTATAATCTGAATTTTTGGTTTTGAGTTTTAGGATATTGAATTTGATGTTCTAAATTTACACATCTTTATAATTTGAAACTGTATTTTTACAAACTGGATATCTGCAGTCTTATAAATTCAGAATACAAAAAATCTGAAGTTTGAAAATACGACTACAGAAAATTCAGTTGTCTTAAAGTTCAGATGCTCAATACTCAAGTTCTGAAAATCAAATTCAAATTAAGAAATTTAAATTCAAAATAAGAAATTCAAATTCAAAACAATTTCTATATAACAATTCATATTTATTAAATTATAATTGTCAATATTTCAATATAACACAATTCAAATTCAGATTGTTTTGGCATATTATTAGCTCCAAAACTCCAAGGTATCACATTTTCTTCCAAATTTCTAATAAAATTCTGTCATTTATACACTCAGAAAATGACTCGTGCTACTTGTTTAAACTAATTATTTATAATGAGCTGAATAAACACATTCCCTAAGTTTTTGGGGGGACAACTTAATTGTTTTATATTTAATCCACTTAAATTTGTAAGATTCAAATGATTTGTGTTGTGACAACATGAAGGAATTTTTTACAGTGTAGTCCAACAAATGTCAATTGGTCAAAATAACCAATATTTTATTTATTTGTTGTGATTGAAAAATCAAGGGATATTCCAAATATTGATTTCTAAACTCTTCTGAGGTTAAAACAATAGTTTGTATTGTCTAAAAATGAATATAAACAAGACTGAAAACATAACACTTGTGAAAAAAAGCTGTAAATGTGGCATCAGTAGTTTATAGGATAAAATGTAAACATTTAATTTGACTGAAAAATACATATACATTGTAAATCCAGAAACAGAAAACTTTTAAAGAAATACACACAGACACACATTTTGCATAATTTGATCTAGGACTGAACAATATAACATTTGAGCCTCCTTATTTCAATGTATGTATCTGCAATAGTCAGATCACAGGGTTAGACTATTTATTAAATATTAAAATATAAAGATATTATTAATAAATTAATTTATTTATTATTTATACAATGATGACCATGTTATTTTACATTTGATTCATTTTCTTTACTTGAATACTATTGGACTCCTCAGAAAACCATAAAGCACTGTTCATTTATTTATTTTTGCTTGTAATTTGATCATCTCAGTCGATCTAAATGAATGAAATCTTTCCAAATAGAGTTATTCAAAATCTAATTGTAATCATATCGCAATATATATTGTGCCAAAATAGAAATATCGCAATGTCAGATTTTCCAATATCGTGCAGCCCTAATTTAATTGTACTTTTACCCAGAAGCATAAAATCCATTCATTTCAAAATTTATTACATGATTATAGCAAGGAAAAAAACAAAAATAAAGCATATAGAACTCAATTTTAACACAATTGAACAATATAAAACTCAATAAAATAGAAAAAATATATAGACATAAATGTTTCATTTTAATTTGTGAAGAATATACGAGTATTTAAGGGTAGAATATAAACACATATATGAGTGTATAACATATATATATATATATATATATATATATATATATATATATATATATATATATATATATATATATATATACATATATATATATATATATATATATACATATTTATATATATATATATATATACATATTTATATATATATATATGTATATACATATTTATATATATATATACATATTTATATATATATATATATATATATATATATATATATATATATATATATATATTTATATGTATATATATATATATATATATATATATATATATATATATATATATATATATATATGAGTGTATAATATATAAGTGTAGAATATAAAATGTAGAGTATATAATATATTGGTGTAGAATATAAAACACACACATACACACCTGTACAGTTATCTCTATAGGCGTTTCCCACAGACATAATGATTATCATACTGTACAAACTGTATAATCTATCCTCTTACCCCAACTTTACCCCTAAACCAAACCCTCACAAAAAAAAACAACATGCAGTTTTTACATATCCAAAATACTTTATTCTGGGTGATTTATGAACCATTTACCTTAGGGGGACCAGAAAATGTGCCAAATTGTGTCCAAACTGTTATACAAACTAAAAGCAATACAAGGTACATTACAAACATTTAATTTCTCTTAGGCTTAGTCCTTTTATTAATCAGGGGTCACCACAGCGGATTGAACCGCCAACTTATCCAGCTGGATGCCTTTTCAGCTGCAACCCAGTACTGGGAAACATCCATACACACTTATTCACACACATACACTACGGCCAATTTAGATTGTCTTTGGACTATGGGAGAAACCGGAGCACCCGGAGAAAACCCACACCAACATGGGGAGAACATGCAAACTCCACACAGAAATGCCAACAGACCCAGCTGAGACTCAAACCAGCAACCTTCTTGCAGTGAGGCGACAGTGCAAACCACTGAGCCACTATGTCGCCCCATTACAGACATACTGTATATAAACCTTTTTTTTTGTGCAAAAAGCTTGTGTGAATCTGTATGTTGCATCTTGATTCCTCATGATCAGCATTTATAATGAGTGTGTGTGTTTGTGTTAGTGTAGTGTAACTCAGAGCTGTCCCTGTTTTACACTGTTTTGTGGGTCTGCGGATCAACAGCGATTGAGAGATTGAAACATTAAGCCGCTCCAGTGCAGCTGGCAGACCTTCCAATGACGTGCCATAAAGACGGCAAAAAGTGAATGATGGTGACTAAAGCACGCTGAAAGAGAAATGAGAGAGAGAAGGGGCATGCTGAAGACTTTTAAACAAAATTTTTGGGTGACGTGAGGGAGAGACACACAGATAAAGCAAAGGAAAGATGACAAGAGATTCACATGGCTATATGAGATGAGCTGCCAGCTGTCTGTAAATCTCCTGCTTAGTACAGATTGCAGAAAAACTAAATTCTAATCTGAGTTAAGAGCACACAGAAACACCACAGCAAATGGACACACATCAACCAGACGATACACTTACCAGGGTTTCTGCAGGTTTAATCAAGTCAAATATAAGACTTTTAAGACCCTTTTAAGATTGTTATGAATTAATTATTAGACTTATAAAAGGTTAAACGCTAATAATTATTTCTAATGACCTGGGCAGTTTCCAGAAAATCAAATGTTATTAAATCTTAGCAACATATTTTAATGTGTGAAACAAGAAAAATCTAGTTGTACACACTTTTATTTCCAATATAATATAATATTTCTTTTTTTTTTTTTTAAATGACAATCTATTTGGACCAAAAGCCAACAAATTATGTAATAATTAAAAATATAAAAGTATTATGTAAAAGGATTTGTTGCTCTGTTATTATCATGAGGAATTGTGTAATTGTTTTTAGTTTTCTTTTACTGATTGGGAATTTAAATCGGAGAAATTGCTGTAAAAAATGTCAAACAGCTAATATAATCTGTATCTCTTTGCAATAAAAAACCTAAATATAAAAAAAGAGATTGAGATTGATTGTTTGTGATTGGATTGATGTTGGCCTGTTTGGATAGCTTTACTTGGACAGAGGAAATTTAAGATCTGTTATTTAAGTTATTTAGTTATTAAGTTATAGTTATTATGCTGAGCAGTATAGAGTCCCCTTCACTATACTGGGGTGTTAGGACCCACACAGACCGCAGGTTGAGCTACCCCTGCTGGCCTTACTAACACCACTTCCGGCAGCAACCTAGATTTCTCATGTGGTCTCCAATCCAGTTACAGACCAACCAGGTGCAGCCCTGTTTGGCTTCAGTGGGCAACCATGTGAGAGTTGCAGAGAGCTAGCTGCCGGCAAAACATAACATAACACAACACAACAATTTAGTAAAACACATCCTCTGTGTATTTAAAGAGACTTTTGAAAGTTTCACTTAATAGTAGGTCTTTTAAAATGTATAAAAGTGCAGAAAATACCACACTAAGGCAAAATAAAAGCCACTTAGTTAAATTTAAATTGACTTTCATGTATAATTTGTGCTTAAAAAACTGTTGGCTTTGAAGTGTAAATTTTAATACATTTCAAAAGAAATGAAAAAGAAACAAAATGTCTCCTATAGATTCAGTGAAATGCTTTAGCAATTCACTTCAGTAACAGACAATGTCAAAAGGAATGTAATTACAAAGAAAACTGGGTTAAATTTAACACTTACTCTAATGTTCTTTTTCTTCTTTGTCAGATATTAAAATATCGGTCACACTTTATTCTGATGGTCTGTTTGTTAAATTTAAGTTACATTGCATCTACATGGCAACTAATTCTCATTAGATTATGAGTAGACTGTTAGGTTGGGGTTAGGGTTAGTGTAAGTTGGCATGTACTTGCAAATTTTCTTATAGTCAGTTAAATATCTGTTGACGGAGAAGTATTAGCAGATGATAAGCAGACAGTTTACTAATACTCAAATGGACCAACAAAATAAAAGGTTACCCAAATATCTTGAAATATCAGAAACTCAAATGCACTGCAATGTTAATAAGCACATTGAAATCCTCAAGTAAACCAATGCCACATTGTTCTCATTAGAGATGCCCATGATTATTGTTGGTAATCTTTTAAATCAATACTTATTATCAATAACTTTAAGGTGGATTAGGTTTTTGTGCAAAATATGCACAGCAGATATGTGGGAAAAATATCCTTAAAAACTGAATCAAGGATGTATTAATTTATTAAAAACGTTCTGCTACTTTGCTTGGAGAAACAGAACAGGGCATCACAATTACATGAAACAAAAATGGTTTGCTTACATGAAAAAAGTGGCAACCTGTGCATTGAGATGTTTTTTAATAAGTTTAATTATTTAATAGTTCTATTAACCTAAATATTAAAATGCACCTCTAAAACAATTCAATCAAGGTGCATAGATCAAAAAAGAAAAAAAAGTCTGCTCTCTCAAAAAGTCCAAAAACACAAAAGATGACACGATGTACTGTATGTCATTCTGAAAAATGAAAAACAAACAAACAAACAAACAAACAAACAAACAAACAAACAAACAGACAAACAAACAGACAAACAAACAAGGCAAATGTTTGGGTCTCAAGCTAACTGCAGAAGTCTCCAAGTCTCCAACACTCCACTCAATGCCATTTTTTTCACCCAGATTACATTTCCCAGAACACTGTGCACTGATTACACTCACACACCAGTTTCACATTATTAAGACTGTTTACCGTGTACCGAAAGTACCGTTTGCTGTTGCTACAATTTTGAGCATATTCTTTGTTCCAAGCTTTCCCTGACAGACAAAAGTGAGGAGGGTTGGGGAGTCGTGGAAGAGTGGGGAGTGGGGGTAGTGTGTAAGGACGGGGATTTCAGAGGTGCCGGATCTGGCTTGTTCCAGCACAAATTATGCCTTAATGAAGTTTTTTTCCTCGCCACTGTCACCACTGGCCTGCCTAGTTTGGGACTTGTGGAGCTGCGCATTGATGGATTTGCTCTTCAGTGTTTAGACTTTCAGCAGTGAAAATGAAACTACACTGAACTATTTAAATTAAACTTCAACTCTGAAAACTGGACTGACAGTTTTAATTTACTAATACTTCTATGTTAAGCTGATTTGACAATCTACATTGTAAAAGAGCTATAGAAATAAAGATGAATTGAATTTAGAGTTTCATTTGCATCTGTCCGTCACAATGTGTCACTAAAGTAGACACTTTCTACATCACTAGGGTTAAAGATACATCAATGACTTGATCTTTAATTTAAAGATTATTGATCATAAGAATTTGTCTGAAAATCAACATTCCTTGTTCTCATACTGTAGATGTGCTTGCATTTCTGCAGAGTGAATGTGTAGCGGGATGCAGAATTGACTGCACAGAGCAGGATTAATAGAAGTGACAACTTTGTTTATGTGCAGTGTGTGTTCATGGTCACGGAGAGCAGACAATGTTCTTCACGTCTCCTCATGACTCACTTCGTCCGCCTCAGATGACTTAAATCTCAAACGCCTTCGAGATCAAGCCCGCATGAAATCTTATCTAATTAAATCAGCCTGTAAGACAACAAACAACACTGCGGCTGTGAGCGAGCTGCGAACACCTTGTGGCAACTTTACAAATACACTAAATTTGTATGGAGGAAAGGCAATCTTATCTCATATGCGATGCTAATGCTCCATATCTGGGGCCTCAATGAGAAAAAACAAAACAGCATGAATAACATGAATATTATTACTAAGATGATCATGTTTAGTGAACCGTTAAGAAGGCCTGGAGGATTACAGTTTTAAAAGTCTTTGTATATATTGAGGTGACATAAAAGAATGTTTCTTTTACATCACCGGGGCTTTGATTTTATAAATATGCTAGTTAAAATTATACAAAATATTATGTTGAAATTAGGGGTGTGAACGTACACTGGTCCCACGATTTAGTTACGATTATCAAGCCATCGATTCATTTTAATTCGATATCTCAGTGCATCGACGATGCTTTCCAACAAACAATTTGATATTTTACTTAGCAACACAATACTTATTGTATTAAAATGTATTATTTTTTAAAATATATTAATATTTGTATAATAATGTTTTTAATGTTGAGGGTTTGCCTTATGTTTTAATTGTTATGTATGTGATGTAGATTTTATTTTTAGTATTGATTGCATTCAGCACTTTGGGCAATGTTGTGTTGTAAAAAATGTGCAATATAAATAAACTAACTAAACTATTTGTAATACAATTTTGTCCTTTTGGACAGCAGTCAGATACATGGTGTACTTTTAATTTACCTGCTCAAAGAAAACACTCTTTTTGAATGTATCAAACAAAACTCAAGTACATGCACAGAACATAAGCATTTACATCAAATAAACTATTGTGAATATTATCCTGCTTGCTTTTGAGTATTGTTGAGTTCATAAACACCCATGATTGATCACCCGCTCATTAACAAAGACTGTGATTGGTTCTAAACTGAACTGAATTGTGCATAGTTATCTGCTTTTTAAGCAGTTGGAGTGTTTTAATTACTCACAGTCTCCTCCCCCGCCATTGTAAGCTACTGCCATATAATGAATACGTGATAAGTAATGACGTCAGTAAATCATAACCGTTTATGATTATCACTGAACCGATACCGAATTGTTTGCGCCTGCATGCAGTGCATCGAATAAACAATTCATTTTGACATACTTAGTTGAAATTAATATTAAGAATTAGTAAACATACTGACTTTGTGTAATGTAAACATACGGAAGTTTATTGTTAAAGTCCAACCTAAATATTATGAAGCTGAATAATTCATTTCAAACATTAACGAGTTTCAAAGGAGGAACTAAACATCAATTATTTTATTGATATGCAGAAATGAGGATACACATTATGACTGGACAACAGAATGAATAAATACCTCCAAACACTGTTATATTGGATAAATATCAATGAACATATTAAATAGGGTCTTCAAACAAACAAACAAATTTTTTATTATTACTTAGATTAGACTTAGATTATTACTTAGACCATTGTGTTCTAAAGTTTCCATGGGATGCACCAGCCCCAATGATTAATGTATAAATCCTTTTTTTTCCCCTTTTCTGTTAAAATTGACAGATGTTCTAATTATATTGTGAAATTTCTGATACTCAGATTCCCAAATATGTAATAGAACATATATTGTGTCTTTTAAAGAGCTTAATAATTATCGTATTATTTGTTATATGATGGGTGATGGTAATGTAGCGCGATAAAGTCTAGACAGGATACAGCTGATGATACCCACGCCAATATGGCATAATTTTTGTGACTGTAATACAAATAATATTTTTACATTACAGTGAGGGTTGTGCTTAAGGTTGATGTAGGGGTAGACGCTAATAAAATACAATGAATGCATAATTGAATAAATAATCTTAATACTTCTCCTTGACTTCAGATCGCGACTGTATCCCTTTTAGCAACAACTGTAAGAGAGATCCAAGTTGCTGGATTTACATCATGTTTATTCATTATTTTATTCCGAAATACATGAAGGTAAGCAACTGTTTTCATCTAGAAGAGGAATAGAGAAAATATTCTGATAACATAAAAAGTGTGTATCTTATGTGAACGAAGTAAATTGTCCAGTTTGTATATTGAATAATAATTATTATTGTCGTCTTTGTAGACATCTGCATGTATTTTACAATCATTAAACGGTATGTTTAGCTTGTAGTTATGTGTATTTGAATGTCTGAAACCTAAAATAGATTAAATTTGTTTAAAAGCAGGACGACGCAGTGGCGCAGTAGGTAGTGCTGTCGCCTCACAGCAAGAAGGTTGCTGGTTTGAGCCTAGGCTGGGTCAGTTGGCGCTTCTGTGTGGAGTTTGCATGTTCTCCCTGCGTTCGCATGGGTTTCCCTCCAGGTGCTCCGGTTTCCCCACAGTTTAAAGACATGCGGTACAGGTGAATTGGGTAACATAAAAAAATTGTCCGTAGTGTATGAGTGTGAATGAGTGTGTGTGGATGTTTTCCAGAGATGGGTTGTGGCTGAGAGGGCATCCACTGCGTAAAAACATGCTGGATAAGTAGTCATTCCGCTCTGGCGACCCCGGATTAATAAAGGGACTGAGCCGGAAAGAAAATGAATGAATGAATGTTTGAAAGCACGGATAAATTGTGATTTATGACAAGCACTGAGCACCTCCGTCTGTGCCTCAGCGCACGCCGTCAGATTTGAATTATAGCAGTTGATGTGCGGTTTGAATGTTCTAATCACACCGGGACAGCCAAGGCTGATCACACCGGTGTGATCATGTGCGTGAAAAGGTTAATTCTTTTTATAGATGTGTTACACTAAATTAATAAGGAACATTTTTTCACCAATAT
This sequence comes from Danio rerio, assembly GCF_052040795.2. Taxonomy (NCBI): domain Eukaryota; kingdom Metazoa; phylum Chordata; class Actinopteri; order Cypriniformes; family Danionidae; genus Danio; species Danio rerio. Next base: position 43,946,096 of record NC_141029.1, on the reverse strand, counting down.
TTAGTCAGTTTGTTTTGACAGAAGTCATTGAAAAACAAAGTACAGTATAAGACATTCTTGCATTTAATATACTATGTATAATATAAATTACTTTTATACTGCTATAAATAGCAGACAAATTAGTAAGAGTGTGCAAAGTTTTTACTTATATCCACAGGCCAAAAGTACTCTCCAAAATACCCAGAATACACAGAACAAGATGGTTGGATGAACAACAGCCGTCAGAAAGCAGAGGACATCTGAACGCTACATCTGTGCACTGATTTCTGCACTCACCAGAGCAAAAACAATGGCTGCATCAACACACTCATGTTCCCTTTAAAACACACATGGCCTTTGAGCCACTTGCTATTGATGTACAAGTGTAATTTTTTTTTTTTTAAAGAGAACCCATTTTCCGATGCCTTTCAGGAAAGTATGAGCAGATCAAATAAAGAGCCATTGAAACACTTGAGATTTGAATTCTATTTGATGTTAATCATAAGTCTGCTATCTTCAGTCGTTGGTAGATAAGCTCAGTCTTTGCTGAAGCTCGGGATACAGAAAGTGGGTCAGCCGTTCCTCTAAAGAGCTTCTGGCCTCTTCCTCTGTGGTACCTATTGAATTAATCACGCTTTACGCTTGGTCAAGCAGTGCTTCCAAAATGCTCCTTTTTCTAGCTCTCTCCACTTTGCTTCAAAATGCAAGCACAATAATGTTTAGTTTTAATTCATAGAAATGACCGCCAGCAAAATATGAAATATACCATAGCTGTAAAATTATGTTGTTTAATAAAAAAATAAATAAACACTTTAGACTAAGGTCCTAAGATCTAAATAATGCTGTAACTGTACATTTTATATTTATTGGATGCCTTATTTTAAAAGATTCTACTGATTATAAAAAAAAGGTTGTCAACAATGAGAATCTAAATGTGTCAATATTAGAGCTGTACCGAATTTTCGGCCACTGAAAATTTATGAGCTGAAAATATGTTATGCCATTTAGCGGACCCTCTAATTTTTGTGGCTTCAGTAATTGTTGGGATACTCTTAAATCTGAGAGCATTAACAACTTATATTGAAATATATATCGTTATCATTCAATATGCAAAATATAGAGACTAATAAAATAATTTTAAAAAATAAAGTTACTAAAATTAAAATAACTGAAATTAATTGTTTAAATTAATTACAAATAATAATAAAAATTATTTATAAAAAATAACACACACTTACTAAAGACTAAACAAAATAAATATATATATATATAATTTAGATTTATTTTTGACAGATTGGTAATTTTCTAAATTCTATAGACAGAACATTATTTTTGGATGAACTAAAATTAATTGTTTAAAAAAAAAAAAGTATGAACCATAAAGCAATGAGAATGAGAATAATGATGATGATAATAAAAACACATATTGTAAAGTTGAACAAAAATGTTTACAAATACTTATTTTTTTATTTATTAGATATATTTTGACATACGGATGAGTAAATTCTGAAGTTTTATCGACAGAACAAATAGTAAAAATACTAGTAAACACACACACACACACACAGACACACACACACACACAGACACACACACACACACACACACACACACACACACACACACACACACACACACATTGTAAAATCATTATTATTATTTTTTTATTATTATTTATTATTATTATCATTATTGTTATTATTATTATGATCATTAATATTAATAATATTTTTATTATCATTATCATTATTATTATTATTACAATTATTATTATTATTATTATTATTATTATTATTATCATTATTATTACTATTATTACTATTATTATCATTATTATTACTATTATTATTATTATTAATATTATTTTTATTATTATTATCAATATTATTATTATCATTATTATTATTGTCTTTTTGTTAAAATTCACCTTTAATAGCAAAAAATATTCATGTTACCTTCATGTTACCTAAAACCCAAGTTTGGTGCAAACTAAACTGAAGTTTAACTGGCTACCCAACTAATCCAACTTCATGGTACATGCCTCAGAATTGTCTGCTTGCTGGAGAACATTCATTCATTCATTTTCTTTTCGGCTTAGTCCCTTTATTAATCTGGGGTCGCCACGTCGGAATGAACTACCAACCTATCCAACGTGTTTTTATGCAGCGGATACCCTTCCAGCTGCACCCCAACACTGGGAAACATCCATTCACATCTATTTACACACATACACAACAGACAATTTAGCTTACCCAATTCATTTGTACCCCATGTCTTTGGACTAGTGGGGAAACTGGAGCAACCGGAGGAAACCCACAGAATGCAGGGAGAACATGTAAACTCCATACAGAACCGCCATTTGACGCAGCCGAGGCTCGAATCAGCAACCTTCTTGCTGTGAGGTGACAGTACTACCTACTGCCCCACTGCGTTGCCTGGAGAAGATTCATTTTGTGTGAATGAACCCTTTCAGTACACTACAGTATACTGCTCTGACCCCTAAAACAGTAAATATCTGACCTTTGAGATATAAATCCAAATTACAACCATAAAGAAAAATAAAAACAACTAGTAAAAACATACATTTTATTATTATTATTATTATTATTATGATGATGATGAAAAAAAATCAATGATTATTGATTAAGTGATCTGTCAGTGAATAAATGAAAAAATTACACAGTACACTGGTGTACATTAGAGTAGACATGATAACCATTTTCAAAGTATACCGGCGTTTGGAAAAGTCCAGGTTCCAAAATCCTCCAAATTTTCTCCTACACCATTCCTAAGGTATACGTAAGATTGTTAGATTTATTTTTTTATTTTTTTTTTTTTAGAACAACAGTATCGCCAGCAGAAAAGATAAATTAGTTTACTAATAAAAACAGCAGAAGTCAATGACTGATTTGAATTATTTAGCCTGACATGTTTACTGCTCCAAAATATTATAAATGTTTCCTAAAATAAATTGTGTTCAAAGGGGGAAAAGTTTGTTTGTTACCCAGAATATATTTAAGAGCTGTAATCACAATACTGTGAAACCGCGATAGTTTTATCCAGTTATCATACCATCAGAATCTTATACCGGCCCATGCCATCATTAGAGCAGTGTTACCCAAGACTGTTCCTGAAGGCACACCAACAGCACACATGTTCAACCTCTTCCTGATCAAACACACCTAAATCAACTCATCAGAACAGAAAAGGAGACTCCAAAACCTGAAGTTACTGGGTCATATAAGCGAGACATTCAAAATATGTACTGTTGGTGTGCCTCCAGGAACAGGGTAGGGAAACACTGCATTAGACTATATTGGATTTTAAAGTAATAATAACTAGCCTACCTTCACCACTCCTGACCACAGGTGATTTCCCAAGAGAAAGAAGGTTAGAATAAGTGAACACATAAAGCAGTTTGATAACTGCTGTAACAGAGGAAGAAATATAATAACCGCATTGCTTACAACGGTCTGACCTTGTAATAGGGAAAAATAATAGGAGACAGAACCTGAGGCCACAATTCACTCCCACACAAACATGCACATGCACTCCAGTTCCCGAAAAAATGACCACTGCAATTTAAGCAGTTCTGAAATGAGAAAATAAATCAAAATGCTCTTTCAGACCATAGGCTGTTTTTCTAATTAATGCGAAATGGAAAGAAAGTTCTTGAACATCAGGAGCACAAAAAAAAAGACTGCATAAACAAGCCATTTGTCAACTGCTCAAAGCTATCGACCCCTACTGGCCAAATCACAAAGCTATAGAACAGTGGGTACAGTACATTCACCTTAATTGAATAATATTTCTTTGACAAAAAAGATACTAAACGTGAATACTGCTGCCACTGACATTAAACTAACCCAGGCTCATTCTAAAAATGTACCGCTATATACATTTCTGGAGAGTGCCAAATACGTCCCAGGTGGCACGTTTTTTTGCAGTTTTTGTTTACACAAATCCAGAGGCCACTGTGTACACTTTGAGATCTCAAATTTCTCTTACGATTGCCATTCACGCCTGCTGTTCTCACAAAAATTCACCAGAGCCCGCTGTCGACTGACTGACTAACCGACCGAGCAACTGACCCTACCTCCAACTTCCCTAAACCCAACCAATAGTGTTTTCAAAAGCACTGATTGACCCGCCCACCCCTTCCCTAAACCCAACCAATAGTGTTTTTAAAAGCACCGATTGACCTGAACACCCACTTCCCTAAACCCAACTGACAGTGTTTTAAAAAGCAATTCAGAAAAAGAGAAGCCCTCGCGGCACCCTGATTTTTACCACGTCTTCAGATTTTACCACATTCTCACCCTGTCATTTACTTGTTTATTTTATTTTTTGGCTTCTGCTTCTTCTAGCTTCTGTTCGCCAGACTCGAACCCCGTCTTCGTGGTCAACTCCTCTCTGCGTCTTAAGTCCGCCGACATACGGAATGAGCTACTGGACAACTGGTAATAGTGGAAAAGTCATCTATATGGACGCAAGCGGTCAGCCAGTAAGCGCAAAAAGAAACAGTGTCATACCGCCCCGTAGCACTTTTATTTTAAAGATGAAATGCAGCCATACTGTACATACTTCTGGCCACATAATTCACGATCTCCAGAAATGTATATAGAGGACGTTTACAGGATGAGTCTGTGTCGCATTAAACGTAAAATGATGTTGACAGTCCGATGTGTTTCAGAGTGAAACATGATGGAGTAAGACTGGAGGAGAGAAAGAGAAATGTGTGACGTCAGCTGAAAAAGCTTAGTAGTTTTATAGAAGTCAGAAATGAATTGGTGCTTGAGGCAAAATTTTACCGATATGTTGTCGTTTTATCTTCACAGAAGTAATTTAAAAACATTAAAGTATATTGGATAATTTTCTTGCATTTATTTTACTTTCTACGTGTAATATAAATTACTTTTGTACCGCTATATATAGCTGACAAATTAGTAAGATCATAAAATTATAACTATTTGAGGCAAAATAGCCAGCAAAAAGTAAGAAAAATGTTCTGTAAATTTAAAAGAGAGAGGCAGAAAATACCCCACTGCACAAACCAAATCAATTACAAATCAATTATGTTCAAATGTGTCTATGTCATATAAATCTGCCAGAAGGAGATTAGATAAACATTGTATATACTGTACATACTTCTCATTTGTATGTTGCTATGGACAAAAGAATCTGCTAAATGACTAAATGTAAAAATGTGCATATGTGAAACAATATACTTCTTCCAGTTCTGTGGTGCGTTACCCAAACAATGACATAACTTGTGATTGAGCTACCATAGTTGCATCGGTTGGGAAAAGACAGTGTAGTTTACTTTTACATATTCAAGGCATTACAGAAATGTTCTAGCCTATTGGCCCATGTTATATAACGTACAAATACATTTCTGCTTAAATTGCCTACTATAGATTAAAACCAAAGTATGCTATACGTTTTTGTTTACACAACTTTGGAGACGTAACGTAGATTCTGCTTTTAAATCATAGATCACCAAAAGCTTTCGTCATGAGCCACATCTGCGTTCAAAATGGCTTAAATGTTTTCAAACTGCACCACCAATGGAGCCCAACAGTTAATATGAAGATCGCTAAAATGTGATTCTCATCTCACCCTCAATACAGTACAACTATATGGTATAAATACAGCACTACAACATACAAAAGAGAGAGATGGACTTAAAAAGTCACTCACCAGTTCAATAATGATTTAATCAGCTGTAGTTTAAAATTACGTTGTTTTTTTAATCCTCTAAGAGCTTATTATGCAGTCTATGTCGCCATCTTGTGGATGAACAACATCAACTGTCTTTGCTCTGCTCAAAAACAAACTAACGGAAGCCAAGCCATGCATTTACGAAATTGTAAATATTTAAAAATCGGCACTATCCTTATAAATAAACTGTATAGTTGCAATCTAAACAACTACAATCTCACCCAAAAAGCCTCAAAAGTACATGATGTTGTCCAACAGTGCAATATATTTTAAACTGTAGAGTGTTTTCTGCTTGTCGCTGTATGTGGGGGAGTAATACACAAGGGTCAAGGGTAAAGAGGCTGGGCGAGTGCTGTTATTTAAGAACCAGACAGAACTATATTTATTTATTTATTTAACAGTTCTGTCTGGTTTTTGAATCTGATCTTTTTTTATTTTTGTTTGTTTTTTGTGATGACTGAAGTTGAATCAACAATGGGTTTTCAGGTTGATCTTAGCTTTAGAACTATTTAATTAAGAAACAGTAATGTGTTTAATGCTCAACACAAATACCTCTTAAAGTGTTATTGGTTGCTAGTAAAAAAAAAAAAAAAGATGAAATTACTAAGAAATGGTTGCATGAGAATCCACCTACCATAGAAGAGTGGTGACTGTAAAATATATATTTGATATGGAGAAAATGACTATTAGAAGAATTAGCTAAGGAATTAGTTCAATACAGGCAAGTTTATAGTGTATAAGTAATTGTGGAGTGTTTTCGCAATGAGTATGCCATGTTTCTTGGTATTTCATGGAAAACACTAATGTTATGGAATCAAAACAATGTCAAGGTGCAAACTATTAGACTTTAAAACACCAGAAATTGCTGAAAACTTCAGCAGAAATTCTGATTTTTATTGCCTGTTGTCATTTTCCTCTCGTCTCTCAGCAGCTAACAGCATCTAACCGATGTGGGGATAATGGCCCAATCTGATGGCCAGATTTGGATAAACAAGCTATGCATGTAGACACAAATGATTGGCACATAAAATTTACTTAATTTATTGCACTTCAAGCTATTTTACTGCTGCCTTACCATGGCTGAAACAACAATAGGTTGGTGTCAATGAGACATGAGGCAGTCTCTTGTTAAAAAGTTCAACTTCTGCACTTCTTACATGCTAATATGAACACTTGTACCTTTCGTAAAGTTTGTATCTTTACTTCCGAGAGTGCACATGTACCAAACTGAAAGACAGATACTTAGTTACTTCACCAGACACAGACAATTCTGTCATCATTTACTCTTTACTTGTTCCAAACCCTTACGAGTTTCCTTATTATGTTGCACACAAATGAAGATGTATTGAAGAATGCTGCAACCACTGACTTCCACTGTATTTGTTTATTCTACTATAGAAGTCAATGGTTACAGGTTTTTTAGTTTTGTTCATAATATATTTTTTAACATTCAACAGAATTTTTAGGGATTCATTTTATTATTTTATAATGAATTAATTCAGGAAATTATTTTATCATGTAACGGGAGGCTTTTTGAAATTTTCATTTCAGAAGTTTGTTTCCAAAAGGTATGAATGAAGATTTATCAATTTTGAACTTACATTGTTTGACTATGTGTCGATTTTATGTGGATTCATATCAACTGATCGATTACCATTTGTGTAGTAGGGGGTGACATAGGGGTGACGACTTGAGTCTGTTTCTGTTATCAGCTGTTTCTAATCCCTAATTTGATGTTTTACGATGGAGATGTACATTTAAAGCCTTTTGAATTGTTTGTAAGCGATGTTTTTTAGTGCCCTGAGGAAGGCGAAATGCATTGGGATTTTTTCTTTTTTTTTTCTTTCTCAAATATATTTTTATTGAACATTTTAGGTGCAAAAACATGTCAGAAATTTACATTAAATAATAAGATAATATACTTCATTCATGTAATTTAAATCGTGTCCCCCCACATGAAAAATATAATAAACAAAAAAATATTAAAATTAAATTGTAATAAAATAAATAAACAATTAAAATAAAATAAAAAAATAACAAATAAGGACATAAAAACACAATTATTTTACAAAAAGGCAGATGACATTTTTTTTTTTGTCCAGACAAGCTGTTAGTCTTACCGTACATTCACACCGAAAGCGGCGAGAGCGTCCAAGGTCGCTCTGGCCGCCCTGGCAACAACGCTCTCTGCCTTCAGCTCCTGCGGCGAGAGCGTCAAAACTCGCAACATTGATCTCATATTTAAAGGAGCCGTTGCAGCATATCAGTTACATTCCTGCATAAAACGTTTTCTAGCGTGAAAATGTTGCGCACTTCTTATCAAATTCATACAACAATGGAAGATCAAGTTGCGTGTGGTGTGGCTTTGCTCTATTTATCCAATATGTGTCCATTTGTCTGAAATATCCTGAAGCAGCAGTACTGTTTTGTACTGTCACGTCGCGTGAGATTCCCGCTTTTTCAAGATAAATTTATATAGCATTAATGAACATCAGTAACTCGCCAGTAACTTATTTAATGTATGTTCCTGTAGGAAAAAATGTTAAATAATTGGAAATCCGGCGACCGCAATAATCAAACCCTTGGGAACAACTGTGGTCGGAACCAAAGTTCACTGGTCTGTGTTCTCTGAACTGCTATCAAGCGATGGACGTCTTCATTCTGATTGCTTGCCGCCGAACCGCGTCATAGCTCATTACCATAAAGTTGACTTCATTTCAACTCTCCTCGACGCTCACGCCGGCGAAGACGCGCCGCGCTGCTCCTCGCCGCTTATCGCCGCCGGCTCTCATTGAAAATGAATGACTTCCGGCTACTCTGACGCTCTCGCCGCTTTCGGTGTGAACGTACGGTTAGAGGTTCCTAAAAAATCAAAGAAAGGATCTAGGTCCGATAA
>NC_141029.1:43770000-43777500 GCF_052040795.2 Danio rerio | reverse complement strand
TGCTTACAACTGTTGAGGACCACACAACACTAACAGACACAAACAAAAGCCCTGGTCAGGACCGGTGAACGACAAACAGACAGACAGACAGGTGGCACTGGTTGAAAATGCATCTCTCTTTCTGCTGGAGCGAGACAGAGAGATGGCATTCTAACCATCCATTACCTTTCAGGTTACTAACTGACAAGCACCGATACCCATCATGCTTCTCTTCAGGCAGAGATTTGCACTCCACAGGGAGGCGGCCCTCGTCCAGGAGTGTCCAGCAACTGTCCTGCAGGACCTCACAAGAACTGCGACAGGGCAGCAGAGATCCAGAGTGGCCACACCGCGGGGTCAACAGCAGGCAGAAAAACCATTCCAAACTATGATGACAGCCTGACCTCAAAAGCCATGCCCATTCGGTCAAAACCATCCGAACTTCCTCCACGCTGCTTTGATTTAGAAAATTTGGCACAGAGAAACTCTCCACTCCCCTTCTGGTGCAAAACGGCAAACCAGAATCGACCGGCAAGCAGCGCAGGGGTTCGAAGGATGCTGGCATGCTGGCTATTAAAAATTGGCTTTCAATGGTTAGTGCATTATCTGAGACAGCGTATTCAGAGGAATACAACGTCGTGTTAGCATGCTCTGCAAAATTACTCTCATTTACATTATTTTTAGCAGTAATATTTGTGAAAGAAACATTAACGCCTTCATTAAATCGACTGTTTGCTGGGTCAAGTCCATCCGTCTGGTCCACTTTGGTCACTTGATTATGCAAACTAGAATTGTCATCAATAATACCCCAAATTTTGTCGGATGATGTTAAATATTCATGCTGTCTTTCAAAACTGGATGATCCAGATCCGGATCCGGACTCAATCCCCAATCCAGACCTGGATCTGACCTCCGGTTCCCCTTCAAAACTGACCTCTTTCGCGACCTCTTCAGTTACAGAAGCACTTGTACCTGTTGTTCTGGATGGTTCTGTCCTCGGCAGGGATGTGGGCCCTACGGTGGTCAGGTATGCTGGTGTCTGCACGCCCTTCTCAATTTCCTTGGAGTCATCAAACCAGAACCAGCCATGTGTGTGGCGTATCCTCACGCATGCCAAAATAAAGAGGCACAGCCAAAACCTGAGTTCAGCCATCATGTTCACTTGCAGTCATTCAGGAGTACAGACAGACTCGTCCCTGGCTCACCGTAAAGTCACCACAATCAGCCCACAAGCCAGGCAGGGAAAAGTTTAGAGGAGGAGTAACATATTTAAAAGAGAGAGCGGGGGGCTGCTTCGTCATTGGCCAGGCTTGGGACCTTTTTCAACCCCCGTAAGCTCCATCTCCCCTTTGTCCATGTGAAAGAGTGTCTCTGCTGATAGATATTCTTACCAAAAATGCCTGCAAGGCGCCCTTTTGTGTACGCCGGTGCTTCTAAATGCCCTCGCTGATGGAATTAAGAGTTGTTTCAACTTACTTTTACAGCCTTTATATAGGGGCGCGCAAATTCCACAGTTAACATGAATCCCCTGTTGCACAGAAACAAGCTGCTCAAGTACTCAAAACAACTCTTCAATGCAGGATGTTACAGTATACTATACAGTACTGTAGGTGTTAATTTAGATAAAAAAAATAATACTTGATTTTAATTTTTTGTAGAAATTAAATCATTGTTTTAAGGTTGTTATTAGAGTATGAGTTAGATATTGTATGAAGCAACAAAGTCATTTTAGGACAGTAAGATATTGTAGAAGGTTCTAGTTTTAGGCATGAAGCATTTATTAAAGGGGTCAATCACTCAAAAATAAAAATTGGATGAAAAGTGGTTCTATGCCTTTATGAATATCCTTTTCCTGTTGAACACAATAGACGGTTGAAAATGTTGGAAACGTCTATCCAATGACTTCCGTATAGGAAGAACAAATACTTTAGAAGTCAATAGTTACGAGTTTCTAACATTAAAAAAACGTATTTTGTATTGAAAAGAAAAACGAAACTCAAACAGTGAGTGAATTATGAAGAATTTTCATTGGAAGTATCCCTTTAAATACAATAAAAGTATTACAAATAAAGGTATTAAAATCAATATAACGTATGTGAGTTTCAGTATAACCTATATACCATATGTAATTACAAAGAAATCTCATTTACTTTAAGTAGTTCATGAAATCCTAAAGAGACACTTCATTATCACCTTATTTTACAATATCTGTTATACAGAGCAACATACGCCAGTATGAGAACAGTAAGATATTAGATTAAAAGACTACAAACTCTTCTACGCCGTAATAAAACAAAATGTTTCAAAATTGTTCGTCATTTTCTGATTTTATTCATCAAAATATGTGGAAAATGCATCATGGATTCCATAAAAACAATGAAACAGCAACTTTTAATAATAAAAATAATGTTATTTTCTGAATTTTCAACATTCTGAGAGATTTAAAATGTCCTAAATCATTTTATAACTACATTAGTGTATGGTTCAAACAGACGAAAAATAGCCAGCTTTGGGATAACCGTCTAAGAACTCACTCACCTCCAGAAGAAGGGGCTGAAACCAACCCTCTTCCAGTCTGTATAAATCTTACACTTTCTGGCTCAAACTCAGTTAGTTTTGAATGAGTCCACCTTCTGCTCTGAGACACAGAAACAGAGAAAACCGAAGCTTGTGCACTTGTACAGACAAGCCTAAGAAAGCTGGTGACAGAGACCCTCTAAATTCTAACTTACACTTTATGAGGACTGTCAAAACCAGGGCTATTCTGTCTTAAAAAATGTACAAATATATGAGCACACGTGGAAGCAATCTTGTGCATCAGCTGGTACTTTGTAAAAAAGTATCAATATAATTCTTTTTTATTAATACAATTTAATTTCATACACATTTTTGGATTAATATTAACACTATTTTGCCTTTCTCCTTAATACTTTTTACAATTAATTTCATGCTTAATTTAAAGTTTCTGTCTAATTATCTGTTTTGACTATTATTTTTTTTTAATTATAGAATTATTTAGACTTTTTTAATTCATAATATTCACGTTTGGGAACTATCTAAAATAAATAAGTGCATTTATATTTTATTATTTTACTTAAATTTTAATTTACCAAAATTTTTTAAGTTTAATAAGTACAATTTTTCTTGTATTATAGTATTTTTTTAAACACATTTGATATATTAAATACTCTTATATATAATGAAAAATTGTTAACTAAATTCATGTGGCACTTAATATGGCCTGCATCATGACATCAAATATTGACAAAATGTAATTATTATTATTATTATTATTATTATACCACAAACACTTCAATACAAAAATCTTTATTTGAAATTTCTTAGGGCGAAGCAGTGGCGCAGTAGGTAGTGCTTTCGCCTCAAAGCTAGAAGGTTGCTGGGTTGCTGGTTCGAGCCTCAGCTTAGTTGGTGTTTCTATGTGGAGTTTGCTTGTTCTCCCTGTGTTCGTGTGGGTTTTCTCCGGGTGCTCCAGTATCCCCCACAGTCCAAAGACATGCGGTACAGGTGAATTGGGTAGGCTAAATTGTCCGTAGTGTATGAGTGTGTGTGGATGTTTCCCAGAGATGGGTTGCGGCTGGAAGGGTATCCGCTGCATAAAAACTTGCTGGATAAGTTAGCGGTTCATTCCGCTGTGGCGACCCCGGATTAATAAAGTGACTAAGCCAACAAGAAAATGAATGAATGAATGAAATTTCATTTGCACCAGTATTAGCCAAAGGACACAAAGTATTATCACCCTCAGCACTGACAGAGCATTTAAGATGAGCAATAATTACTCTACAGGGATTTGATGTAAAGTAGATAAAAAGCTGAAGCTGTGGATTTGGTTCAATGAAGATTTTAATGTTCTCTTCCTAAACAGCAGGATAAAATGAATCATGCAGATATTTCAGAAAAACCCACAACGCCTGCCAAAGCCCTTGAGGCACAATGGAGAAGTCAAGCTCTCAGAACAATCCATCAGGAGACACAGCCAATTCTCTTTATCTGCCCACAGTCAGTGTGGGAATGACATTAACAAACCAGTGGACATTGCTCAGCCAACAACACACTGACTCAACTAGTGTGGACTCAGCTTTCGATTTAAAGTAAACTGCTGAATGAATTCTCAAAACCATAAGAGATGCCTTGTAGTCTTCTGTACTGCCTATTCGCTTAAGTCGTGACGTATGGAATACTGTTTCCGGGTCCAAGCCGCTACTCATTTGAATTGAGAAAATATTAATTTACGAACACTTTATAGTCATATCACACATTTAAGTTAATTTCATATAAAATCAGGGTGTACACATCGATACACATCACCGACACCAATTTTTTAAATAATTTATCAAAAAATTAATCACATCCAGGCCATCGGATATTAGGCATATATTTATTTATTGCGACTGTAATTTTCGAAAGTATTACAGCACTATTTGAATGTTTATTTTTAGCATTAGATGAGCCTCCCCAAACAGTTTGATATGGTGCTTGGAGCCGCTTCGTGTGACTTCACACTTTACAAGCGGATGTAGTAAATTGCTTTCTAAAATGACATCTCCCCTGAAATACAACCTCATAAGGGACTAATCGAGAACAATGTAATTCGACTTAGGTGTATTTGAATTGTACTTTTAAAGTCTGCATGAACTGTAAATTACTGAGACTTTTATGAATGGAATATTGAGTAGGCCGTGGGGCTTTCTTTTTGCACATATTTCTATCATAGTAGACTAAAGGTAAAACGGGCACGGTTAAGAATATTGAGGATAAATCGGTCAACTGACATCAAGAAAGAAGAACCACTACTCCAAATGTGGAAACAAATGCTCAGATTTTGATTAAAGTTTATGAAAACGAAGATTTTTGTTTAAGGATTAACTTGAGCAAATAAATTATTCACCAAAAAAATAAAAAACAATGTGCTCCAGCAAAATAAACATTGGAAAAATTCACACAGTCTATAAGTAGGTGGTACTTTGGATGAAGAAACTGTTAAACAGATTCTATTCAATTTTTTCTATTTTCTTTTGGCTATAAATGAAATCTGGACATATTATACAACCACCATAATGACATGGAAAATGAAAGAGACTGTGGTTAACATGTTTTTGCTGGGTAACCTAAAGCAAATTTTTATGATGTAAATATAAGAATAATTTAAAAATTGTTAATAATATATACACAATGAAGATTTCTTGCACTTTTTCCCCTTCTTTTCATTTATGAAAATTATGTATAGATGAGAACATAAAATTTACAAGTTAACATAATTTCATCCTACTTTTTGGCAAAATAACCACTAGAAACTGCATTAGAAAAATCACAAAGCTTTTTTTGTCCAAGGATGTTTCTCTAAATAAAACAGATATATTTTTCTCAATAATTGTGAACTGAATTTTTTATTTTCTAATTCACTAAATACTCTAATCTGATACTGAATTATACATAAATGATTTAAACAGCATCATGACAGGCTATTACATCATTGTTGTATCATTAACAGATGAAGCTAAATATAATCGATGTGGTGACATTAAGTGCAGATATATCCAGACTTGTTCATTTTAATAAAATAAGATTATTGTCAACCTGATTTATTGATGTTGTTCATAGTTGAAACACTGATTAACCAATAACAGTACATGCAAGATGTATAGTAATGATTATTCTATTCTTAATATATGTAATTGAATTTTCTATTAAAGGAATAGCATTTTAAAAAAGATATACATTCACCAAAAGTGACAAGACACAAAGCTACCTATGACTATAATATTTTTAAATTATAAAATATGTAAAAATCTCAAAACAGTGCTCTGCTTACCATTTACCGGCAATAAAACATGAAAAATGACTTTACATGCAGGATGTGACTACAGTAAAGTTGATTAGCCTCCATTATTCACTGCAGGTTAAAGGAAGTATGACTTTCTTCATTTTTTTTTTTCGTCTCTTTACACAGGAAGTAAAGGTTAACGAACTGCAAACACAGCTTTTCCTTTACCCACAAGGACACTGAAACACAAGCAGCCATGAGAACATGACATTGGACACATGCTTCAAATTACCACGAGTCAAAACGTCACACACACACACACACACACACACACACACACACACACACACACACACACACACACACACACACATATATATATATATATATATATAACTGCTGCGGCTAACAATTCACTAACTGGCTGAAGTCCTGCTGTTCGCTTTTACACATGGGTTAATGCTAAACCTCATCATTCAGGGTCCTACATGGGTGGGAATCTGAGTTTACAATTCTCCACAGTGACTCCCTCGCAGTCGTGACCTTTCTCGGCACACATTCAGGGCCGACATGTTCTCCAGCCGCAGCCAAAAACGATCTGCTGGAGGATAAAAGCCGCACTCATCAGGATCTGATTTAACATGACTTGGAACAAATATGGCAGCTTTTACTCTTTACTCTTTTTAGGGAAAATAAGACTGCAGTCATAATACTGGAATATCTAACTTTCGTATGATTCCTGACAAATAATAATGATACACTAAAACTAAAAATAATATGTTTCAATATTTATGCATGCATTCATTTCTTCATTTGCCAGTGTTAGAACCTCAAACATGACTCATGAACCTAAGGATGATGTTAAGGACTTCACTCAATGTGCAGGCTTTAATGATGAACCACAAACAGCCATGGGACAGAGTATGTGTGCGCCCAATGCGGGAACTTATTAAAAGCAATGCAGAATATTGCTCTATTCTTACCATAACTCCAAGTAATAACAATGGTACACATTCAGTATGGCATGTGTGGCTCAAACCCCTGCAATTAAAGCAAAAGCAGTGCTTTTCACATATAATATGATGTTTTTGTGAAAATTAGCTTTAACCGTTTATTTCTCACAGCCTCATTTCTAGGCATCTCACAGTGGTCAGTGATCACTCATCTTCACGTCATAATGCAATGCCATCCCCCAAAATCTGCTTTAGTATTTGAGGCAGAAGGATGTTAAAGTTTTCATGGGTAACTTTACATTACTAAACAGTCATTGATAAACAAGTAATAATAATAATAATTCCTTACATTTATATAGCGCTTCTCAAAGTGCTTTACACAATAGGGGGAATCTCCTCATCCACCACCAGTGTGCAGCATCCACCTGGATGACATGACAGCACCAATATTGTGCCAGACCGCACACCATCCACCTGCTAATTGGTGGAGAGGATACAGAGTGATGAAGCCAATTATGATATGAGGATGGTTAAAAGGCCATGATGAACAGAGGCCAGTGGGCAAATTTGGCCGGGTTGCAAGGATTAAACCCCTACTCTTTCTCTAAAGACAACCAGGGATTTTTCATGACCACAGAGAGTCAGGACCTCGGTTTAACATCTCATCTGAAAGACAGCGCTTACTGAGCAGTATAGAGTCCCCATCAATATACTGGGGCGTTAGGACCCACACAGACCACAGGTTGAGCGCCCCTTGTTGGCCTCACTAACACCATTTCCAGCAGA
>NC_141029.1:43275000-43285000 GCF_052040795.2 Danio rerio | reverse complement strand
ATGGGCTTTACAGCTGCTCCTTGGAAATTAAACGAGTGTTATCAGAACAAATCAAATGTTTCTATTGCCTCCATATATGAACTGAAGCAATTATAAGCCCCTTAGTGCAGGGAGTAAATTATATTAATTGAGACTGCAGCTGAGGGGAAACACTTGACAGTTCCCACTCACCTGCTTCTCAATGTTAATTTACCTTGCTGGAGCCCTTTCTGACATACCCTGTTTCGACAAGTGTCATTCACTTTAATTCCAGCGTAACTCTGACTGTCAGAACTACAATTCATGCACTGCATGTGTGCCAATTTATTTTCACTAGCCTTAATCATACAAAAAGAAGAGAAATCAAGCTGATCGTGATGAGGTTTGTGATTATTCCATTGAAATGAATACTCTTACTGAACAATGTTGCACTAAGTGAAGTTTATTCATAAACTAATTTCGAGAGGATCACGTGCTTATGATTTATCATGGCCGGTCTCGCATTTGCTAATCACTATCTTCCAATCATATGAGCCCTAAGCTACTATAAATAGCCACAGTTTTCAGTTCACTTTATCTTCGTTTGGAATAAACCCCCCTTCTCCCCTATTCTCCTCCTTTACCTCTGATTGGGCGGCACGGGGGCCCAGTGGTTAGCACTGTGAGCCCCACAGCAAGAACACTGCCAGCCCTGGTTCCACAGGACCGGTGGGTGTTTCTGTGAGGAGTTTGTATGTTCTCCCCGTATCCGTGTGGGTTTTCCCCGGGTTCTCCGGTTTCCTCCCACCATCCAAAGACATTCAACATGCATAACAATCAAGCTTTGTCTAATCCATTGTGTTCCCTTAGCTACCGCAGCAGGGGAGTTCTGAGATCCACCGAGCTCAGGCTCCCCTCTTGCTCTGCCAATGGGAGGAAGCCCCGGGCTCGAGGAGCCCTTGAGCTCGGGGCTTTCTCCTGGGACAGCATGCCAAACAAGCTTTTATAAATCATCAGCTAAGTGTGAACTCTTGAAACTGATCTAAAGTGACAGTAAATACATATTAGATGAAAACTAATACTTGATTTCAAATAAACGCTGCACTTCTGTTCATCAAAGATGGTTAATTAACAGTTGCCATTGATAAATTAACAGTTGATTTATGGTTTTAAGCTTTCTAATTTCTTTATTATACCTTGGTCTCTGCTTCTTAAACGTTTGAAAATTTGACTCTTCAGTTTAACAAAGTTTTTAGTAGTTTTAAACAATATTTTTTCTTTTGAAATTAATATTTTTACTGAATAGTGATGCCCTAAACCAGTGGTTTTCAAAACGGTTTATTAAACTCTCAGAATTAACATATTTTATTCATAACCTACTGAAGAACAAAATAATATTTCATAGTAACATTGTTTACATATATTCATTTTCTTTTTCGGCTAAGTAACTTTATGAATCTGGGGTCGCCACAGTGGAAAGAACCGCCAACTTATCCAACATATGTTTCACACAGATGATGCCCTTCCAGCCGTTACTCATCACTGGGAAACATCCATACACACTCACTCACAAACATACACTACAGACAATTTAGCTTACCCAATTCACCTATACCAATGTTTTTGGACTTGGGGGAAACCCACGCAAACACGGGGAGAACATGCAAACTCCACACAGTAATGAAAACTCACCCAGCTGAGGCTCAAACCAACACACTTCTTACTGTGGTGCGACAGCACTACCTACTGCGCCACCGCATTGCCATTTCACATTAATATATACAATTTTTTTAATAATGGAGCAGTCTGGTGGAATAATAAAGAAAGCTGATTCTGCTAATTGGCTCACAGAAAGAAGATTATAGAGCTGAGCTAGAGTTTGACTTTATAGATAAAACCTTTTTTGCTTTTTTAAATAAAAAGTCTTAAAATGTAAACAACTTATACAAAAACATCACATAATGCAAATAAGTTGTCATTTGTTGAGAATATGTGATTAACACAATTTTTGACAACAATGTCAGATAAATCCTTATAATTCTAAAGAGACAAAATGTCACAATTTTATACTGAAAAGTAAACATCAAGAAATAAACCTAAGCTTTAATCCAAAACTCACGTTGCACTGAAGGTATTTTTAAGGACAAGTTCAAGTAAATGAACATTTTATCATGTATGGAAATACATACAAATATATCAATAAGCATACAGATATCAACAGCATTAACGGATGCAAATGTAGTTTAATCATTCAAACGCCACTGGCACATATACCAAGGTCATAAGGTTCAGTTCTCAGTGAACGCATGAATCTGATTTAAATATTCCAGTTTAGTTAAACAGCATTATGATGTATTTTACAATACGATTATGTGCAAATAAAGGCATGAGAGCTGTCACTGGGGCGGTACCTAAGAAAAAAGGTACACATTTGTAATTTATAGATACTAACATGATACACTTCAGGCATTAAGATGTACCATGTATTTAACAATGGTGGAAGGGGGGAATGGGGTGGCACTGATGCCTCACAGCAAAAAGGTCGCTGGTTCAAGTCTCGGTTTGGCCAATTGCCATTTCTATGTGGAGTTTGCATGTTCTCCCCGTGTGGGTGTGGGTTTCCTCCGGGTGCTCAGGTTTCCCCCACATCCGAAGACATGCGCTATAGGTAAATTGAATTAGCTAAATTAGCCATAGTGTAAGATTGTGTGTTAACGTGAGAGTGTATTTCCCAGTACTGGGTTGTGGCTGTGAAGGCATCCGCTGCTTGAAACATATGCCGGAATAGTTGGTGGTTCATTCTGCTGTGGCGACCTCTCATAAATAAGGGACTAAGCTGAAGGAAAATGAAAGAATGAATGAATGAGATAGCAATATATGAAGTTTTATAAACTAACTTCGAGAGGAGCACATGGTATGGTTGATCGCGGCTGGCGTCGGATCATTAATCGTTGCTAGACCAATCAGATAATTTCTAGCCTCAATAAATAAGCCCATTCAAGTCCTACCTTCCTAATCTTTGTTTTTTAAGAAACCCCCCATCCACCCCATCTCTCCCTTTCCTCCTTTTCCAGGGCGAGTTCTCGAGACCTGATCTCGAACCAGGCAGGAACCATGGGCTCAAGTATCTTCTAGCTCAGGGTTATCTCCTGGGACAGCATGCCAAATCCGCAAATAATATGTAGCAATAGCTAAGTGTGAACTCCTAAAGGATAATTTTGGTACAAATGTGTATTTTTGAAAACTGCCCCAGGTGACTGATTACTAAATAAAACATTATATCCTACCATTATTGTGCCTTTATTTTGTACTGTTTTCCCGCTCACCTTGTAAATCCGTTGTATTTCTTTTGGTGGGATTTCAAGCTTTCCTGAACTCACTGTCAGCGGCACAGTTGTAATTTTTTCGGATCAATGTGCTAGCCATCTGTCAATCAGCTGTCAAAAAACGGAAATCTACAATATTTTTCCTGGCATCTTTCCTCCCAAATTTGGCATGCTATTGTTACATTTATCAGTTCCCAAATCGTCTCATTTTGTCTCTATCTGTCAGGGAGAAATAGGAGGTAAAAAAATAATCAAGCATGCATGGCACCCTTCGATGGGGCTGCTAGCTGTTGCTGGCCTACTTCCTAAAAATAGCATCTAATACCGAGGCAGATTCCAAGACTTTTACTGTACTGTTATCTCTCTCTCTCTCCCTCTCTCTCTCTCTCCCCACCCAAACAACCTCCACCTTCTCTCTTTGTCTCCCCTTCTCTCTTCTATCTCACGCCTCACACTCTCTGAAAGTGTTGTTTAGCTATTTATATCATTAACTGTATATGTTAAAACCTGCATTTGTTCTTGAACTGAAATGTTCTGTGCAATTTTAAGGTACATTAAATGCATGCACTGTAAATAAATAATAAATAATGAAACATACTGTTTAATGCTTATTACAAGGTGTTACGTTATTCATTCATTTTCTTGTTAGCTTTGTCCCTTTATTAATACGGGGTCGCCACAGCGGAATGAACCGCCAACTTATCCAGCAAGCTTTTACGTAGAGGATGACCTTCCAGCCACAACCCATCTCTGGGAAACATCCACACACACATTCACACACACACACTCATACACTACGGACAATTTAGCCTACCCAATTCACCTGTACTGCATGTCTTTGGACTGTGGGGGAAACCGGAGCATCCGGAGGAAACCCACGCGAAGGCAGGGAGAACATGCAAACTCCACACAGAAACGCCAACTGAGGCGAGGTTCGAACCAGCGACCCAGCGACCTTCTTGCTGTGAGGCGACAGCACTATACTGCGCCACTGCCTCGCCTGGTGTTACGTTATTAAATAATTAAATAACTATTCATTATTTATTGAGATTTTTTTCCGCTGACAAGGTGTTTTTCTTATTTGTGTATTTGATATTTTCTTGCTGTGTGTTGTAGGGTTGGGCGATGTCGACCAATTTGGCATCGTACGATGTCTGATGTGAAACATCGCGATGGGCGATGGCATCGTCATCATGTGAAAAGTGGGGGAGGGGGGGTTTGATAAGACTTGTAGCGTGACATGTAGAAGAGCGTGACATGTAGAAGAGCGAGGAGGGATCCAGGGGTGAGAAGGGTGCGCGACTTATTTGAAGACCGGGAGGGAGATGCACGATTTCCGGGAACTACCGAGAGACTTGGGATGTCTAAATATCTCGTTTAACAACTATAGTGAAATACACCACCCAACCCGCTCTGAGCTGGGATCGATCCGGCTACTCTGAGCATGGTATTCGGTTGCACTAACAAGGAGGCTAAAGACCATGGCCTCTAGCATCTGTCACTAGAGAAATTCGTAAAGCATTCACCTATATTATTTCATTTTTTATTAATGCATTAAGTTAAATCTCTCTCATTACATCACAGTACTAAAGAAATGGTAGTGTAAAAGATATGTTACATCATTAAGAGCAGGTAAAGGTCTCCCTATTTTTAGCCCTACATCACACTTTTTGGCTGGAATTATGCAGCTTTCAGGAACAAAGCAACAGCAGGCTGGTAGAAAGGTAAAAATCCCATTCTTTTCTCAATAGGAGCTTTTTTAATGATAGCCTACCTTAAACTGTTAAAAATCTCTGTGGTGTTGATAATTAATATTATTAGCTTTTGTTGAAGTCATCACCCTATTTTATGCATTAAATAATAAGACAATGTCTCACAGCTGAATTCTTGGTAGAAACTGAATTTTGCACTAAAAGTTCCACCAATCAGAGGAGCAAATTATGACATAAGGACATTAAGACTTACAGTAGTACCCCTTAATTCACATCAAATCTTTTAAATTAAACATTTGTATACATGGGAAGGACTGATATGGTATAAATCATTGAACGTCACATCATGAAACTGAAACTAGCAGCATGTGTAAGATGCAATTACAAATACTCATATGCGTCTTTCATTTGGTACTAATCCAAAGTGTGGTTAATGTGTATGTTTTAATTGATGTTTAAATGCATGACATACTGTAAATCACCTTGACATTTAACTTGATGAATATTACAAGAAGGGATCAAGTGTGCCGCAAGCCTGCGTTTGAGTGAAGGTCTGGGCCGTTAGATCGCCCCCTAGGGGCTGGCTGCAGTACAAGTCATAAAGCCTGCCTCCTCCGTGTTAATGAAGGAGACTTGAGCCCAAATAAAAAAATTTATTACACTTGCAATAAAATATCCCGAAAGATGGTTCTGGTCGATTAAGGCACTGGTTATTGTGCTGAAATAGGTGCAGATCTTCATTTTTGTAAACAGTTTGTTTTTAGCAGTAACTTAATGCTGGGCGTGTCATCGTGATTGACAGCTGTGATTGACAGTTTCTCAAAGCAGCGCGTCTGAGCTTCGGCAGAAGACTGAAGTGTTATTATTCGATTTCTGTGTTATTTTACCATGATAAAATGAGCTCAGCAGTAAACTACAGTTTCTGACATACATGATCCTGGTGGAACACTGTTTATTTGCTAAGGTCGAGGCTTTTTTCGGGCTTTATTAGTTTGCTGATACACGCCTAACCACCCAGATAGCAAAATACACTCGGGCCAGTTCCAGCTAGATTCTCGCCTGCCGAAGACTTACCCCTCAGAGCTCAGACTGACTACCTCTACTGAACCTACTCCGGATGCCTGGACTCACTGCCCGATTCCAGCCCGAGTCAATCGAGCCAGATGCGGCGGCCGAGCGAGCCGCCCCATGCGAGCCGGAATCAGCCCGCGACGCCGTGAGTAGGTTATGCGCTGCGGCCCGGAGCTGGTGCGATTGAATATATAAAACCCTCATATTTGTTAACGTTATTACATCCATTTGTGTTGATATGACAGCAAACGCATGCTGAGAAGTTCGGGGGGCGTGGTTGATTTTACATAAAGCGTTTGGTTGGAAGCTCGACTCCGCTCATTTTCGCGGCTCCTCCTCTGGCTCCATCAGACAGTCCTTCTGCTCATGTCAAGGCTCCAATTTCAGCAGTCTTTTGCAACAGTTTGTGCCCGTCAAGCAGGCGTTTTGCCCTCAAGGCGTTCAATGAGAAAAGGGGCTGTCGCGTCGTCCATATTTTTTACAGTCATTGGGAGGGATGCACAAAAGTTACTGATACCAGTTTAACAAACTTTGCTTGATTCCAGTACCGATACCAATATTGCTCTATTGCACACAGTAATATACAATACTCAACATGGATTGGATCCCTTTAACATTCAACTTTTTAACTTTTAGGGCTTTATTTTAACGATCTAGGTGCAGAGTCTAAATCGCATGATGCAAACGCATTAAGGGCATGTCTGAATCCACTTTTGCTATTTTAAGGATGGAAAAACACACTCTGCTCCCTGGTGCATGGTCTAACAGGGTTGTGCTTATTCTCTTAATGAGTTATAGGTGTGTTTTGAGCATACCATGCATTAAAACAATTAGAGTCTCATCCCCCATTCCCTTTTAAGAGTCAGTTGCATCGCACCATAACGCATTTACTATTTAAATGGCGGATTTTTTAAGTGGAAAAACTAAATGCTTCACTACAATGAGCCGACTTTTATTCGAGCTCTTTACTTTCTTTTTACTTTACTTTTACTCTTTACTTTACTCCTTTTCTTTTGTCGATAAGGAAACAGTGTTGTACGCACTCCACTAAAGACATTCATTATAGCCTACATATTATCTTTCGTTGGTTATGCTCAAAAATTTGTTTCAAAGCTATTTCAGAATTCAATTCTAATTTCCAGCAAACAAATAAATGAACAAAGTATGGTCAAAAGGTTGTATCCAAACACATGCACAACTAATGCGCTCTGCGCTGGAATTTAGACCAGCTTTAACTTGCTCAATGGTGCAGTATATTTCATTCATGTTTCAGCTCATTGTAAATGAGTAGTTTGAACAAGCAAAACCAAAAAACATTATTTTTAAGTGTACCTTTTTTATTTTGCTCAATTTTAAACAACACAGGCTCATTCTGATAACATATACATTTCTGGAGATTGAAAATTATGTAGCTAGAAGTACATATGGCTGTATTTCATCTTTAAAACCAATGTTACGAGATGGAATGACACCGTTCCTTTTCACGCTTATCAGGTGACTGCTTATCTCATATGGATGGCTTTTCCACTGTTACCAGTTTGTCCAGTGGCTCATTGCATAATCTGAGGATTTGAGATGCAGAGCGGAGTTTACCATGACGACGGGGTTCAAGTCTGGTGTAGAAAAACTCCAGTAAGCAGGTAAGACAAAACAAAAGCAAAAAAATAAAATAAGTAACAGGGTCAGAATGTAATAAAATCAGAAAAATATGGAAAAATCAGGTGAGGGCTTTTCTTTTTCTGGATTCCTTTTTAAAACTGTTGGTTGGGTTTAGTATAGGTAGTAGGTGGGCAAATCATTGCTTTTTAAAGCAGGAAAGGGGGGCGGGTGAGGGGACCGGTCGATCGGTCAGTTAATCAGTCAGTTAACAACGGCCTCGGGTGATATACAAGAGAACAGCAGGCACAAATGGCACTTGCAAGAGAAATTTGAGATCTCAAAAAGCATACACAGCGGCCTCTGGTGGATTCGCAAAAACAAAAACTGTAAAAAAAAAAAAACGTAACTCCTGGGACATATCTGATGCTCTCTAGAAATGTATATAGCAGTACAAAATCAGAATGAGCCTGGGTTGGTTTAATGCATATTAAATTTGGTAATATTTGACTCATCTGTAGCAGTTTGGTTTGACTCTACAAACAAAAAAATTACAGAACTAAGCTACTTCTTACCTTGACAACTTGAAATGTAAGAAAAATTTGCAAAGAACTAATCAGACAAGTATCATTTTTTATTGTTTGCTGTGCTTAGTAGAAGTAAACATGCCAAGGTTTGCTTCCATGAGACTACCCTTCTCTTAACCTAAAATGGCTGAAATGAGCCAACTCTTTATTTTTTGCAATATGTTCATGTGCCAGAAATAAGAGAAGCAAGCTATTCTGAGTCACATTGACTTCCTGTTGGGGTCCTGAATAGCAGCTTTTTATCAAGAGATATGAGTCATTCCAAACAACTCTAAAATAACTTTGAATATCATATTGATCACATTTAATATTTCACAGTTGATATTGAGGATAATTTAACTTAAAACAAATTTTGCTTGTTTCAGCTAAATATTTGGTCAGATATGGACAAACACATGTTTTTGGGTTTACAATTTAATAGAAAATTGAAAACACTTTAAAATAAGGTTCTAATATTGGATTATTATTGTTAGGGTTTGTTAATGTATTTACTAACATAAACTTATAATGTACAATACCTGTACTTCATTCATTAATCATAGTTCAACATTTACTAATGTATTAATAAAATCAACTGTGAAAACGTACACCTTTATACATTTATGGAGAGCGGAAATTATGTAGCCAGAGCTACATATGGCTGCATTTCGTCTTTAAAGTGAACACTGGGCAGTTGTTACGGTCACAAACAAAGAGGACAAGGATGTTTTTTTTTTTTTTTTTTACAGGTTTTATTCAAAACAACGTAACTGAATCAGAGTGATGAAACAGGAGAGTGGTGTTGTGGATAGTAGCAATCTCATTAACAGTTCACAAGGTACACATCTGAAGGTGAGCGATCTCACACGCTTTTCGTTCTGGGAAACATCACAGGGTGAGCAATCTCACACACAGTTCATCAGGTAAACATCAGATCTTTAGGTAAACAGCAGAATAGCTTAAGTTACTTCCTTTATTCAGTTGTTATATGTCCATAGGCGAATTGGAGACATCTATTGGAGAAGATGAGTGGAAGAAGGAGAGACGATGAGGTGAACCATACAACTTTGATCCTGGCTGATGAGTGAATGAATAGATAGCAGGTAAAGATAGCAGGTAAAACAAAAACAAAAGACATTAAATTAAATAAACAAGTAAAAAACAGGATGAGAACTTGGTAAGATCTGAAAATGTGGTAAAAATCATGCAGCCGCAAGGGCTTTTCTTTTTCTGGATTGCTTTTGAAAACACTATCGGTTGGATTTAAAGAAGGGGATGGGTGGGGTTATCGGTCGGTCGGTCAGTCAGTCAACAGTAGCCTCTGGTGGAATTATGCAAGAAGAGCAGGCGTGAATGGCACTCACAAAAGAAATTTGAGATCTGAAAAAGAGTACACAGCGGCCTCTCGTGGATTTGCGAAAACAAAAACTGCAAAAAACATATCTCCTGGGATGTATTGTGTGCTGTCCAGAAATGTTTGCAAGGGTACATATCCATATTGAGCCTGGGTTGAATAAAATCCAAATTCATGCTTGTTAGCATGCACTCTGATTCTGAGTTAACAAGGATTAACAATGAACAACTTTATTTTAATAAAATACTGGAATGCATGTTTTGTTCATTGTTAGTTCATGTTAGTCAATACATTAACTATTACAACCATATTGTAAAAGCTTTACCAAAACAATATTTGACATAGAAGAAGATTAAAGAACAAAGTGTGTCAATACAAAAGATTAATATATGAAAAAACAAATGAGTGACCTTGTGC
>NC_141029.1:43160000-43272500 GCF_052040795.2 Danio rerio | reverse complement strand
TAAACTTTGTAAGACTTTGTTTCTTGATCAGTAAGAGTCTCTTTATTTAAAATTGCCCTGACATTAAAGATTTCTGTTAGGCTAAATGATGATAGAACATTATTTCGCTCATATTTTGATTATTTATTTTCACAAAAGTTATGTGAAACATTAAATAGAAGCTTGCATTTAATGCATTCTATATAAAACCACCTCTGTACATTTTATTTCATGTGGACACAAAAACATGGGTCTTGTCTTTGACCCATGCAGCCTATGCATAAATATATATATGATATTAGTTTATATTACTAATTACTGTGACAAAAAACAAAGTTTCAAACTTAAACTTGCCAATAAAAAGTTAAAAAAATTATTTTATATATATATATATATATATATATATATATATATATATATATATATATATATATATATATATATATATATATATATATATATATATATATTATAACTGTGCAATTTTGTTCTTTTGGAAATGAAACTTAGGTCGTATGTAATGTGGTGCTATTTTTCCTAGTTTTGTATTTTCCTTCAATTAAAACCCGAAGACCCAGCGTTGCAGAAGCAAGCTAATTAGCAGAACGTGTATTTTTAAAAGCAGAAAGCAATTACAGTATGTTGTTCTGCCTGCAGCAGATCTCGTTGTTTGGCCATCAGCGCACATAACTCTATAAATGGCACAGGTAGAAGAACTAATAAGATGTGAAACCGGGCCCACCGGAATGCACGAGGACTCGGTGTGTGACAGGCTGTAGGCAGCAGGTGAATTTGCACCGGAGGAGGAGGGGGCAAGAATAGCACCAGTGTGGGCGTACAGGCGGCCACCGAACCGTTATGCTGTATGCTGGCGTATTTTCAGTAAGGTCAACAAACATGATAAATGTCCATGTATGTGTGTGTGTGTGTGTGTGTGTGTGTGTGAGGCGGTGCATGCGGCTGATATGAGGTTTGGTATTCCATGCAGCGGCCTCCCACGCGCCGCTACCGCCCACGCCAGGATCTGCGTCACGCAGGCGCGTGGGAGTGAGAGAGCAATGTAGCAAGCGCGGAATATCCCAATTCTGGCAGTAGGGGAGAGAGCGGAAACCAACTAGTTTGAGAGTCCCTCCGTAGTTCAAACTACAGAGTGTGTGAGAGTTAATTCAATAACACAGAGCCGAAAGACGCGTCGCTGACCCGCCGAACGCGCGGCACGTAACCGGACGTCAGGTGGAGCGTCGCGTAATTTAGCGGACCGTCACAACTTTATTAAGCTTACAAGCAGACGCCTCATTTTGGAGAGTTTTGGTGGGAAAAGACAAAGAAAGAAAACCCTGAGGTATGTTTATGTTTGTACTTGTTTTCAGTGTTAGCTTGCAAATGCAGTTTTGCGCCGGATTTGTGTACTGTGTGCAACTTTCCTGCGTGTTTTGTGGTCCATGTGCGCGCCGTGCAGACCGGGCAGGTCTCGGTACCGTGTGTGAACGCGCCCCCGTGGGCGTCTGGTAGTCGGCAGCTGTGTGTCTCCAGCATCCGTAGCGTTTCTCCACTTCCAAGCGTAGTTTTCCCAAATGCTTTCCAGTCTGCTGTTATTGTAGAAGCCCTTTAAATGTGTGAATTCCATAGGCAGCCACACTGTTTCCAAGGATTTTCAGGTGCTACTAAGATAAATTCACAGCTTTTAAGATACACAATTAAAAACAACCATTATAATTTGTGTTCACCGTTTTAATATTATTGCAATATGTGTGCTTATATTTATATTTGTATTAAGTTATTTTTTGTATAAGTGATAATATAAGTATGAGTGCATGCAGACATTACAGAAATAAACGTTTATATCAGTTACATTTATACATCAATAAATGTTTGTGTTCATGATTCAATTGAAAAAATGTAAAATTCAATAACAATGCAAAATGTATTCAAATTCATTAACAATAACTATGGAAGTCAATGATTACAGGCGTTCTTCAAAATATCTTCTTTAGTGTTCAATAGAAGAAATGAGCTCATACCGGTTTGGGACCATTTGAGGGAGAGTAAATAGTGTGTAAATATTCATTTTTGGGTGAACTATCCCCTTAGAAGACATCATTTGTTATTGAAAAATAAATATTTACCCACTATTCACTATTATTTACTCTCCCTCAAGTGGTTCCAAACCAGTGTGAGTTCATTTCTTCCATTGAACACTAAAGAAGATATTTTGAAGGATGCTTAATGTTATTGACCTCCATAGTTATTATTATTAAATTTGAATACATTGAAAAAAGCTTTAATAACTTTAATAAAATAGCTAAAAAAAAAACAGCATAAATGTTAAAATTATAGTTGCGCTTTCGCATAATTTATTGGATTTTGTCAATAAACCTATTATCTGTAGCTATTATCTGTAGACCAAACTTGTTTTGATAAATGGGATTCGATTAAATGGAATAGATTTCAGATGTGGTCTGGAAAGTGAAATTTTTGTCTAATTTTTTTCAATTGAAGGGTTTAGTCTTATCGGGAAAATAAAATATTTTCATGATATTCTGAAAAGTGTGATTTTTATTTTTTGCATGAAATTCACCTTGATAGGATTGGCAAAAACATTACAAACACTTTCTGTTTGTTTACTTTATTTTGCAAACTTCTCTGTTTAAAAGGACTTATCAGACAATATCATTAATGATTATTATAAAGGACAATATCATTAATGCTTGTTTGCTTTTTTCATAATGTTAAATGTTTAATTTTCCCGTTTAATTCTAATTGAATGGCATATTAAGTGGCTAATCTATAAGCAAAAGTAAAAAAATATATTAGATTATTTTTAGTTTTAATTTAACAATTCATTTAACTTCACTCCATAGGCTGCCATAGTCTTGCTTCAATTATACAAAGCAGTAAGGGCCTATAATAAAAGTATCACTGACACTTTTGCCCATAACAATAATGTAATGCCATTTCTGTCACGATGATTCCCATAAATATTAGTAATAGTTGGTGATGAGTCTCATTTGGTTTATTATTTGAGTAAAGATTCAAATGAGCTAATAGGAATTTTTGTTTTGAATTGTTTTCAGTCTTGTGAGTTCATGACTCATTGTTTACCACCACATTGTACACACTGGGCCCCCGATGTATACCAGCTCAGATCTTACTAATGCTTTATTAGCTACACAGTGGTGAACTTTTGTCATGCCTGTTTTCCTTTTCTACTTTCCTCACCTACATTTCCCCCGTTATCATCAAAAGACCCTTGAATGAATCATATTATGGTTAAAGGCTCTGCCATTTAAATGAATGTGTGTTTGCATCCCTCTTTTGAAAGGCTTTGAATGGTAACGAGCGTCATTTAAGCTAAGCTTGAGTCTACAGTCCTCTTAATGATAGGAAGCTATTGACGAATTTGTGAGAAGCTACAATATTTTACATCATATTATATTTAGGCAGCACATATTATTAAAGGAATGTTCAACCTATTTGTATTCCTATAAACATGATATTCTACGTTCCATTAAATATGAACTGAGAAGTGAACCCTTTTTCTTAAAGAGCCCATATTATGGGTTTTTGAAAATTCCACTCCATGTAGTGTGTAACACAGCTCTAAGTGAAGTGAAGTATCCAGCTAAGGCTTAAATCTGTAAGAATACAGTGTTTAAAACTGTTGATTCATCTATAAAAGAGTCGACTCATAGTGCTTCGAACGAGTCGCCTTGATACCGACTCATTAGGTGTTTCGCCATGACGTACGAACGAAACCAAGTTATTCACGTGCACGCGCAAACCCGGGAGATTTCAAACCTGAGGCCCCACCCTCTGACGCAGGAACCCAGACACACACACACACACCCACAAACACACGCACACCCACAAACACACGCACACAAACATGCCGGTTGATTGAAGTCACACTGCAGATGGATATATTGAGTCTCTACCCAAAGATGAAACCTCAGCATTATAACCAAGCAGTTGGAAACTTCTGGAAGCTACATGCTACAAAGAATACTTCATCTGAGTTTGTTAAAGGAAGGATCAGTAAAGAGTAACTGATGGACGTCAGGATGGGTTTCTTCCATTTCTCAAGTGTAAGTACGTGCGGTTAAAGTTGTTGCCTCGTTTACTCTAGCTTGCAAATGTATTTAGTTGTGATTTGTTACTTGTAACCGCGTGTACTGTATCAGGTTAACTGGATATATGATCTTATCGCGTGCAAAGTCACGTTAAAAACGCGACGCGTGCTGCTTTGTTATTGGAGCTCCGTGCTAGAGTTCTGCTCCCGCGATTTATTCGGAAATTTATTCCCGCGCCGCAGAAATCTGGCGCGGGGACAGCCGCGGGAATAAATTTCCGAATAAATCGCGGGAGCGGTCGGTAACGGGTTTAATTTGGGACGGGAGCGGGCTGTCTAGCAATATCACGGATATTGCTATGCGAATTAGAAAGAGAGAGTCTGCTTGGTATGAGAGAGCGTATGAGAGAGAGCGAGAGGGAGCGAACGAACGAACGAACGAGCTCTGTGTGCTTTGTGCTGTGTGTATGTGTCTATACAGACAGCTTGGCTGTCTGGACTGTATACTGGGTGATTTTTGGTTGTGTTCTCCGCTCTAGCGGGACCGGGCGCGGCGGGCAGAAAACGGAGCGGGTTCTCAGGCTAAAACCTGGCGGGTGCGGGCGGAAGCGGGAGCGTTGTCATCCGGAGGTGTGTGTGTGTTTTTGTGTGTGTGTGGTATGGCGAGTACACGACTGTCTCCTTCGTTCGGTTATCCGTGGCACTATCCACTCGCCATAGTGTGGCAGCTAAAATTCACGCCTACACTATCGAGCGTGTATGAACTGTGATTACTTTTTAAATTGCTGATTAGCTATTGGCCATTTCCCTCTCTGACTGAAGGCAGTCGACCAATCGCGACAGACTGTCATCGGTCCAATCAGCGCAGATTAGCTCCGCGCTAAGGAGGGGTTTGGGAACAAATGAATCACTGGACGATTCATACAGGAGTCGCTGGGATAATTAGGTAAAAATAAATGCAGATTATAAGACCATGAAAGTGTTTTTTGACCTTGCATGCATATTAGACTGTTGTTGGAGACCCTTACAACCAAGATATGACCCTATTTCATGTATAATATGGGCTCTTTAAAGCACTGTAAAATTAGGCATGGGCCGATATAAGATTGTGACAATATGATAACTCTAGATAAAAATATCACGGTTTCACAGTATCACAGTATTGTGATTACTCCTCCAATATAAGTTTATTTTAAATGTATGGGTAAAAAAAAAAATTTTTTCCCTCATACACCGTATATTTTATTTTAAGACACGTTTAAAATGTTTTGGACCAGTAGCTTATGATGAAGTGGTTCATTTTCTGCTGGAGATACTGTTACCTCAAAAGACTAAATAAAATAAAAAAAAAACAGTAAAAAACTAAACAAAACTTGCATATACCTTAGGAACGGTATACCTGAAAACTTTGGTTTTAAAACCTTGACTTTTCAAATCCGCGGTAAACCTTAAAACCGGTCATCATCTCATGCCTATGATATATAGGAATATGCTATTACAGGTTATTTGATGTCTTATAAATAGCTTTATGTGAGGAACAAACCAAAATTTCTCTATTTTCATTGTCATCTGGTGTTTGATAGCTCTTTTTAAAAATTGTTATGTTGTATGTAGGAAAGCAGCATGAACATTCTTGGAAACATCTGTTTTTGTGTTGTATGAATGAAAAGAAGACAGAATTTTGAATGAGTTTTAATAAATGATGATTTTCTCTGATTTTTCTAGGCATATCATCCCTTTTAAGGGGATAGTTCACCCAAAAATGTATATTTACTCACTATTTAATACTATTTACTCTTCCTTAAGTGATTCCAAACCTTTATGAGCTTCATTCCTCTGTTAAACACTAAAGAAGATATTGTGAAGAATGCCTGTTATTATGACTCCAATTATTGGAAAATCAAATACCATGCATGTCAATGGTTACAGGTTTCCGACTTTTTTCAAAATATTATTTTCGTTTAACAGAAGAAAATCAACAGATTTGGAACAAGTGAAGTAAATGATTGCAAAGTTCAGTTTTGGGTGAACTACCCCTTTAAGAGAGACCCAGTTTCTTTTGTACACACAAAGGCTTCCTGTGCTTGTCTAGTCCTTCACTTAAGAAGTGAATCAGTTGTGTTATTTGCCTTATGTTCCTTTCACAAAAACAGTCTGTATGGCTTTCATATGGAGAGCAGCTGTTCCACAAACATTTAATCTGATACACAGGACTGCCTTTCAAGAGAAGCTCCTTTCCGATAGCTTCATCGTACTATTCAGGACAGGTCTCAATGTGAATCCATTATTCATTTAGATTGATAAGAGGCCGCTGTTGGGCAACATGAGTATGAGCTGTGAGTGCTCTCAGCAGGCTGCGTGAAGCCCTGGCCTTAGATCTCCAGCATTAGGAACCCAGTATGCTGCGGGGAGAGAGAGCTTTGGATAAATTGCTGCCTAAGTGCTATCCATGCTGATGGTGAATTGGTTTCAACAAGGCACCCTTCACTTGGGTCTAGGCCTCAGTCATCCATTAGAGTGGCGTATCACTCTACTGTTCAGTGGGGTGTCCTCATTAAACTTCATAGTATACACTCACTCATCAGTACTCGCTATCAGCCTTGCTGTGTTGCTGTTCTTACTCAGTCATGATGATTTAGCAGCATCTGTCATCTTTTACAGCCCTTGAAAGAATGATAATTGGGACAGGGATTGACATCATCATTGTTACCATTACCAAGTGGTTTTATTGTATTTTTACATCATTACATTGTATTAAATGCTCAACATAAAGTTCACGAGTGTCACACACAGTGCAAGTGCAACTTTTAGGCATCTACATTTATTATTATAGGTATGGCTATGTCTGTCTGAAGATTTTATTTCTCTATACTGCCCACATTGCTTCATGGCAGGTTGAGAAAATGCAAATGCTGATGTGTATGTCTGTGCAAGTTTATTTAGAAAGTAACCTAATTCTTGTTCATAAATTATTTTAAACTGAAAAGGCTTGTGAGCCTGTTTGGAGATTCAGAGACTCCCACACTGGAGGAACCCTCTGAAGAACCTCTAGGCATCATTTTTTAATGCGCCTCAGTGTTCTCAAGGAACTTAAATTATACACTGACGTGTTTCAAATCCTTTCCCGTATGCTCTAGTTTCTTAAGGGACCATTTAGGAACCATTAATATAATGTGTATTTATATTGCGCATTTTGTTGTGTATGGACATACTGTATACCCAAAGCGCTTCACAATCACGAGGGGAAGTCTCTCCACACCACCACAAGTGTGCAGCATCCACTTGGATGATGCGACCGCAGCCACAGGATAAAGGTGCCAGTGCGCTAATGTAATCCCACCGGTTCTACACAACCCAACCTGCTCCGAGCTGGTATCGAACTGGCGACCTTCCGCATGAGAGTCGGTTGAACTAACAAGGAGGCTAAAGACCATGGCCTCTAGCTTCTGTCGCTAGAGCGCCTATAGAGGTCAGAGAGGTGAGGTTTACCTGCATAGCACTTACTAGCTGGCCTCCGTTACACTCACCCCTCTAAACCTCATTCCCATTTGGCTCACGGCACCAATGTAACCCCGCCGGTCCTACACCACCCAAGTCGCCCAGAGCTGGGATCGAACCGGCGACCCTCTGCATGGAAGTCAGGTGCACTCACAAAGAGGCTAAAGACCATGACCTCTAGCTTCTGTTGCCAGAGCACCTATAGAGATCAGAGGAGTGAGGTTTAACTGCACAGCACTTACTAGCTGGCCTCCGTTACACTAACTACACACCGGCTATTCAATTTTAAAGACCTGCCAGAAGAGGTGAGCAGAGCTTATCATAGATAAAACACCAGGTAAACAATAAAGGATTGTTTTCTCTTTCTTAGTAGCATTGCATTGTATAGTAGCATTCTAGTTACGACTTGTTTGTAGTGTGATCAACGTTTAGGCTAGTTGTAGATGTGTTTGGAAGCATCTTGTAGCATTTTAATGTTATTTTGGCAAATTGAACGAAATGACTCTTAAAAAATGAATCTTAAAAAATGATTATTTTATTTTAAAGAACGAGACTCACCGGTCCGATTCAGTAAAATTATCCAGCAGGGGTTATTCAGATTACCAACCTTGCTACTAGGAACTTTGAAGATGGGAACTTAGCAGTTCAGCAGTTTTTTTAAGGCTCTCATAATGGGATGGTTTACCCAAAATGTAATATTCGTCATCATTTAACTGTCCTTCTCTTGTTCCAAACCAGTTTCTGTTTTTCACAAAGAAAGATATACTGACGAATGTTGGAAAAAAAGCTGTAATTAACATCCATAGTATTTTTTGTTCCTACTATAGATGTGAATGGATGTTTTTTTCCAACTTTTTCAAAATATCTTGTTTTGGTTCAACAGAAGAAAAAGAAATTCCTAAAATGTGAGGAAATGTTCATGTTTGGGGTGAAGTATTCCTATTGACCTTATTATTCAATGCGGAGATGTGCTCGTTTTTGCTATTGTTTTAGAACTTCCGATTCAGTCGCCTATGGGAGAAAAGTCTAGGAGTACTAAACATCAGAAAACGGTCAAATTACTTGCAAACAAGTGTGTTCATGACTATTCATAAAAAGTAGAATAATATCAAATAAAAATATCAGTTTGCAAAATCAAGCAGCAGAGCGAGCTGTTTTCAACATCTAAAAATGAATGGAAGTGAATGAGACCAGAAGTCTCGAGCCAAAAAGTTTCAACTAGCTGCGGCCACTTGTACGTGAAGAATAAGGTCAAAAAGAGTTCTGCTAGTGTGGTGATCTCAGGAAACATTAAATTATACGTTTATATGTGCGTTTATGATATAAATAAAAGCACAATTTAATAGTAATAAATGCATAACCAAATTCTGATAATTTGATTCACTATTCCATAAAACATTTTGGGATACAAACTATAATTCTAAATGTCCGGATATCTCAGAGTTTTCCAGCTGCCATGATTTGCATATTTTTCTAAAACGTATCTCTTGCAACAAAATGAGATCGGTTACCTCATTAGTATGCATTACAGACTCTGACAAAGTTTGCAGAGACCATTATGTGTGTGTATGTGCGTGTGTGTGTGTGTGTGTGTGTGTGTGTGTGTGTGTGTGTGTGTGTGTGTGTGTGTGTGTGTGTGTGTGGATGTTTGTCATACATTCATAATCCCTGGATCCTTTTAAGGAAGAAGTGGGTGAATTAAAGTGAAATGC
Organism: Danio rerio; assembly: GCF_052040795.2. NCBI lineage: Eukaryota > Metazoa > Chordata > Actinopteri > Cypriniformes > Danionidae > Danio > Danio rerio. The sequence continues at coordinate 43,263,242 of NC_141029.1, read as the reverse complement.
AGAAAGCTATCTTCTAAGCGTGCACACCTACTGTCCCACTCCCACACGACTCCATTACCCCACCTCCCTCCCCTGCAGCCAGTCGCGCTTTTATCAGAGCTGCTGTGGATCCAGATCCTGACAGTGGCAGCTGTAGAAGCTAGATCCCGGCAGAAACAAATGAGGCCTGTGCTGAGAGAGCCCACCTACGCGTGTTGCAGAGGTGGAGTGTGGTATGTGACTCTCCCAGCAGCCCAGGAGCCTGACAGGCGCTCTCTTATAGTCGCCACTCTTGGATCCAGCCACACATTTCTCTTCCTCCCCCTGCTGTGGCAAACCAGTGTCCTCTCCTTCTAGCGCTTCTGCTTTGTTTCCTCTAATTGCTTACTTTGTTTCTTCTTTTGTTCAGGTATGGCAGCGACTTTACCCAGAACCCTTGGGGAGTTGCAGCTCTACCGGATTCTTCAGAGGGCCAACCTGCTGTGCTACTATGATGCCTTCATCCAGCAGGGTGGTGATGATGTTCAGCAGCTCTGCGAAGCTGGCGAGGACGAGTTTCTTGAGATCATGGCACTCGTGGGCATGGCCAGCAAGCCGCTGCATGTTAGACGCCTACAGAAAGCTCTTCGTGATTGGGTCACGAACCCTGCCCTGTTCAATCAGCCCCTTACATCCCTGCCTGTCTGCAGTATTCCCGTCTACAAGTTGCCCGAAGGGTCACCCACTCTGTTGCCTGGCAATGGTGCCCGTGGAGACACCCAAGTCAAAGTGCCCAAGTGTTTGGCAGCATCTTGCGTGGATCCTGGAAAAGGAGAACCAGGCAACGGTAATTCTTCGGCCACCGTTTCGCCTCTTCAGAGTGGCAGTGAGCCACGTTTTTGGGCCAATCACGGCACAGAAAGCGAGCACAGCTTGTCTCCTGCAGAACTGGGCTCCCCGTCTTCCCCACGGGATGGCCTAGAGGCACTCGATGCGGCTGCAGTTCAGTCCGTGGCCGAGTGCGTAGAAAGAATCACTCAGACTTTGCCCAAGAGTGACCCCACAGAGGTCAAAGATCAGTTGAAGGGAAATAAGAAGCTTGCCAAGATGATCAGCCACATCTTTGATATGAGCGAAGAGGATCCGCACAGGGAAGAAGAAATCCGCAAGTACAGTGCTATTTATGGCAGATTCGACTCAAAAAGAAAGGATGGGAAGCATTTGACCCTGCATGAGGTGTGTTTTATGGGGCACTTTCCTTGTTTTTGGGAGGAGTTAAATACATTATTAATATCAAAGCATGGCTTTTAACCTTATTCTTCATGAAGGAGCTGACGCAGGCATTGAAACCTTATTGGCTTAAGACTTAGTGTCATTCACTTCCTTTGATTTTTAGACATTAAAAAGAGCCCACTATGCTGCACTAAGTTGCAAACTGATGTGTTGTATAATAATACATTAGTACAGTATAGTCATCAACAGTTTTTTGTAGAGGCAACTGAATTGGAAGTTCTAATTAGATCTGTCAAATAATCAATATATTGACTTATAGCACAAACACATTGACAAGACTTCAATACGTTTTGGTGATGCAATATGTATCGCCTATACATAAAAGCCAATTCTCGTAACATTTTAGCTGATTGCACAACATCTCTATTTCTATTGGAGGTGTCAGTATGGCTAAAGAAACACTGTGGCATTTACTATAAATTACTATAGTATATTTTTATGTGGGTGTCTGATAACTGAAAATAGATCTGGTAGCAGATATCGCAGTCTCTGTTACTATTTTACCTTGCAATTTTTTGTTAACCTTTATTTAGGATATGCATTTACACATTCTGATTCCAGTGCCTAATTATTAGAATTGTCAAATTCAGGATTTATACGGTCATGGAAAACCTGGAAAAGTCATGGAATTTTGACATGGCATTTTACAGGCCTGGAAAACTTTTGGATAATCAGAAAAACCCACAAGGTTTTGGAAAAGTAATGGAAAACCGATATCTGTATACTTTAATATAGGTTAGTTGGCTTCTTTTCTGTCCTTCTAATCACATACTCTCACATTGTTAGTGCTGTGTAAGCATTATCTAAATACATTTTACATAGAAATAAATATCAATTTAAACTGAATAGGTTGTTGCATGTTTTACAGGATGCTGTACTAAATTTGAACATGCATTGTTTTTCTTTAATCACACATATGTAGACATTGCGTGAAACAGGTCATGAAAATGTACTTGAAAGTCTTAGAAAAATCATGGAAAAGTCATGAAATTTTAGTACTAAACGTGTATGAACCCTGTAAACTGTAACAGTTAAAACATTATAATTAAATAAAATATTCTTAAGAATAAAATATGATGTGTTCTTTATAAGAGTGTACTTGCATTGTGATGATATTATATTTTCATTCTGGTGCAGTGTTAATTTCTTCAATGAAAATTGTTCATCATTATTTTTATGAAGAACAAGTTTCTTCTGATGAAAACCAAATAAAAATTAAGTGATGATGACTACACCTGTGATAAAAAAAAAATATGCTGACATTTTTGTAGCCTAATAATAATGAGAGTAAAATGTGATTGGGGATGTTTTTTAGAAAATATCTAATGAGAATAATTATAGTGTGTGATGCATAGACACACACACATTTGAAAGTAACTTGAAAGATTACATCATCATAACAGTAGAGAAGATTTAGTCAACTTATGAAATTTAGTCGACTTAAACTAAAATGATTCAGAAGATTCAAATATGGCTAAAACTAAATTGGAATTTTAGTCAAAAGACAAAAGATTTGCTGTCAAAATTTACACTGTTCTGGCGTTATATTATGAGTGGCATAAAATGGTTTTAAAATGACAATAATATCGTTTATCGGATTATATTTTGGTGCAATATATCATACAACCAAAAAAAATCCATATCTTGACAGGCCTCATTCTATAACAATTACAGAATCCAGCTTACTTCCACATTGCAGAATAAGGTTGATACTTTCAGTAAGAATGTGTTCTGGTTAAAATAAATCCAGCACAGCTGGACTACAGTGTTTGGTGTGCTGGTTTGCTTCTTTGTTTAATACGCTGTACAAACATGATGGTCCGTATCATGCAGGGGTGTTCCTTAATTGTGGGATTGTTTAATCCTTTGCAAATAAAAGTGTTAATTATCAAATTAATAATACAAATCTCTATTGTTTTTATGTAGTTGACAGTAAATGAAGCTGCGGCACAGCTTTGTATGAAGGAGGTGGCACTACTGACCCGCAGAGATGAGCTTTTTGGACTGGCACGCCAGGTCTCCAGAGAGGTCACCTACAAATACACCTACAGGACCAGCAAGTAAGTTTTAAGATCACTTCCCAAACATCATCAACTATATTTGGAGCCTTTGGTTAAAAGTGAAATGTGCAATTATGTGCAACTTATTATCCATAGGCCAATTTTAAAAAGCCATTTTCATGTCAGCTTCCCTGAAAATGTTTACACTGTGACACTTTAAAAACAAATGCATTGAAGTAATTTGAGTAGCCAGCTGCTATTTAAGCTTAGAATATCTTTGTTAAACATGAAATCATATTTAAATCTGAAATCTTTCCCAACTAAATCAGCACTAAACACTAAAAACCCTGCAGATTTTGCCTGGTTAGCATGAAAAATGCTCAGTGTAGAGGAGTTGTTTGTTTGCCTTAATGGATTTAAATTCTCTGCATGCATCACTTTTTACACCCCATAAGTGACTGGAGTAATCATTCATGATGTTTAGCCTTTAAGCCAAGAAAGAGATAGCTAATGCCAATGCATTGTGAGCAGCTCAGAATCTGCGCTCTGGTAGTCTGCTTAAAACCCAGCCAAGATATCAAAGTCGGCTTTATGCGTGGCTTTTGTGTCGAAGTGTGAAGTGCTGCACTGAGGTCTATGGAGAGATGAGAACACTCCCACTCTTTTGCATCTAAAGGCACAGAGTCCTTATCAGACACTCAAAACCTGCCATCCAAAGAGAGCGTGCAGGTGTTTCCTGGATTGCCAGGCTTGCGTGTCAGAGGATGGAAAATTCCTTTTGGCGTTACATAATGACAGTCACTCATTCACAACTCGAAAGATTGCATCACTGTCATGGCCTGGGTTTTGTGAAAGTTATCTAGGCCAAGTTTTCTTACAATGCCGTTTGCGTCATAATGAAATTTGCCAAGGGCGCTTCCAAATTGTTGCAGGTGAAATGCTGTACTACTTTTTATGAAACCAGATATTAGGAATGACTGGGGCTGATGAGGCTGGGGCTATGTAACTACTTAGATCGGATTGGTTAAGAAGATAAACTAAACAGTTTTTTTGATATTTTTAACTCATTGTAAAAAAAAATGAGGAGGACGTTAAAGATCTTAATGAAGATGTTTATTCAGCATAACCGAGTCAGAATGAACCCTGAACCTTCTTAAACTTGTACAGTTTTAATTTACTGCATTTAAAGGTAATGGAGCTGCTTCTTGGCTGTTGACAGAGCTGTTCTCTATATGCTAATGCAGTTTCCACCCCATTGATGAGATGGTTCTCAGTGCCGCACACCCATCCCCATCCTACAGTTGCTAACATTTGCTCAAGATTAAGTCAGAGACAACAAACTGTTGACTTATCTTTTCTATCATAATGGGGTATATGCACACGGTTAAATTTTTTTATAGTCAGCCAGCCCCACGGCTTCTGGTTAATTGTCATCCCATACAAAATAGATGCGTTTAAGATCTGATTTCTTTAAAGGGGTGGTGCAGAGTGTATTTTTAAGGCTTGGTTGTGTTTATTGGGTGCAAAGCAATGAGTGCTCATGCTTCATTTGTAGAAATCACATTATTTTTTTCATATATCCTACTTTGATTATATACAACTACTCAGCTAACAAGAAAACGACTGTCATATTTCCTAGTTCCTCTGAAGACCCACCCTCAAGAGGCTCTGATTGGTTAGCTAACATAATGTGCTGTGATTCATAGATCAACTCCACATCACCAGGAACGTCTATGTTATAACATTACAGCGCCTCTGGCCATGCCCCTTTGCTGCGCGAGGTGTATTTGCATAACCTGAATGTTATGGCATCATTAACTCGGATGTATTTTTTTGTCATCCCCAAACTTCGTCTGCTATAGGCTTCACTAAGTTAACTCTGTAAAAGCCAACGTCTGCATTGAACTTAGAGTTTATGTTCACACAGCTACATTTCACATCAACTAAAGTTTACAATACGATATCGTAGTGGACCACCCCTTTAAATCCCTTCACTGCATGGCTGAGATACGATATAAAATGGGACCAAACATGAGGCACTGCATTAAATTATATTTTTCCATGCCATGTCTTTAAAATATGGAAATTAATTTTACCCCAGTATTTTCAATGCAATTTCTGCGCTAGCCTGCTCCTAATGGCGGCGCCTGCATTTAAACGGGTTTTCGTCTCTTTTTATGCTTTAACAACTAAATGGATGGTTAAGTCTATTTAACTCAATATATTTGAATAACATTACAACATTGATGCTGTAAAAGGAACCTTGTGAAATAAAAAAATAGCTGTGCATAAAGCCCATTCAGCTTTTTTTGAAATGAGCATCAACACACCAGAGTGGAAGCTGGGTCGAGGCAGACTAATTTCTTGCAGTATATTTTTTAAAACTTTACAAGTTGATCCCAGAAATGTGATCCCAGAAAATCTGTATAATGTTAATATGTAAAAAGTCTAGATGGGTGTTTCCTGGTTTGTTAAGGTGTGAAGTATTTCTGAAATGTTTAAGGTATGCTCTGCCATAAAATATAAGAGTGAAATTAATAAAAAATCCTATAGTTTTATGGGAATATTAGGTTCTCCCAGAGGCAGATAGACACAATCTAATAAAATCTATACTGTTCAAGTAGTTTCCTAAGATTTAAAAGAATAATAATCTCTTATACTATTATTCAATACAGTTCATTAAATCATTTTACAATATCATTGTCTTGCTGCGTTTTTTAATTTTTAAATCATGTTTTTTTTTTTATTTTATCATATTTCTTTACAATCCTTCAGAAATAATTCTGATATGCCAAATAGTTTTTTTTTTTTAATGAACAGTGGTCTCTGGTTAATCAAAAATATCTAAATTGTAAATATAACATTCTAAAAATAACCCGCAATAGGTGAAACCATAAATTATAGATGTTTTATGGCTGTTAATCTCAATGTTATGAACCGATTGAATCATTTATTCGGTAATAGCGTCATACAGGCATGTTACTTCTACCTTCCCTTAGCATGTCCAGCATGTTATGTGCAATGTTTAGCATCTTCCTCTGCTTTTTGGGTGCTACAGCAGGAGCCGTATTACATTATGGGGTTTGTTTAATTCTTCTTTATGTATATGTGAAACAAGGGAAAATGGCGACATTTCGGTTGAGAGTTTCCAGGAAATATGAGCCAAAAATTGCTATCATTGGGTCAGGGAGTAAAACACTGTCATACACCTTATAAAAGAACTGAAATATTTTAAACCAAAAACTCTGAATATGAACACAGGACCAACAAAAAATGGGCTAAAGTACCCTAGGCAGCTTTACACTTGTAGCATGTGGGGGAAACAGAGGTAAAGAATTTACTAAGCTTTCTTTTAAAATAGTGAAGTCTGTGTAATACTTAGAACTAAATAAGGTTGTGTCTAGACTTTATAGAACATGAATAAACAGATAAAGGCATTGATCCCAATCATTCTCAGAGATTAAAATGCCTAGGTCGTCTTCCCAAGCGGCTTTCAAATGAAGAGAAGAAAAATCTGTTCTGCTTTTAAAAGCATTAACATATAAAGAGGTTAGACTCCCAGCATTTGGGGAGTTGAAAAATACATAAAATAATTTGCCTTCTAAAGGTAAAACATCAAAATCAGGAATATTTAGACAAACTGACTAAACTTTTTAAGTATAGTGATGAGATGAGGGGCAGCACGATGGAGCAGTGGGTAGCATAATCACATCGCAGCAAGAAGGTCGTTGGTTCGAGCCCCGACTGGGTCAGCTGGCATTTCTGTGTGAATTTTGCATGTTGAAAAACCGGCTGGGTCTCCTCCGGGTATCCCTACAAATCCAAAAAAATGTGGTATAGGTGAATTGGGAATGCTAAAATTGACAGTAATGTATGAATGTGTGTATGGATGTTTCCCTGTACTGGGTTGCAGGTGGAAGGGCATCCGCTTTGAAAAACATATGCTGGATAAGATGGCGGTTCATTCTGCTGTGGCAACCCCAGATTAATAAAGGGACTTAGCCGAAAAGAAAATGAATGAATGAACCATGGCTTTTTATTTCATTTCAATATTGTTTATATTATAGCATTAGGTCACCTTTTCGTGAAAAGAATATTTCAATAGTAGTGGTTTCACCCATCTTGTTTGTTCATGGCTGAAAATTTCATTTTCACTCCTCCAGATCTCGATGCGGTGACAGAGATGAGCCCTCGCCCAAGAGAATTAAAACTGAGGTGAGTAAAACTGCTTCATGATTTCTCCAACCTGAACTCCAAATAATCTGTCTTCAGGCTTCCGACGCAATTTCTCGAGTCGTCCTGTTATTAATGTGCGCTGCGGCGCTAACACCAATATGCGAGGAAACTGTCGTAGGAGGCAGGATTGACACTGGGTGGGTCCAGTGGCTTTTTGTTTGCATAGCTGCCTGTCAGCAGACTGAACTGTGTAGGAGGGCTTTGCAGGAGCATGCGGGGTAACTCCATCAGGATTGCATGTCACGGTGTAGAGGAAAAAAGGTTAAAGTTCAGCCTAGAGAAATTACAAAGGACTAATGTTCACAAGCCCACTCCCTCAATCACACCTTAAATCCATATTTAGCCAGCCCACGGTCATTATTTTTCCATAGCCTACATATCCGTGATCGGTCTGCCCTATACTTGCATAGTGATCTTATTGATGTGCTGAAGAGGCCTTTGTGCTCTATGGCAGATGTCCATTCATGGCTCTCTGGTGACACATTTGATCGTTGTCCAGTCGTTAGATCTTCTGGAAACTTCTAACATCCCACATCAGTGCTTCTGGGCTGGGGTGGTGTCTCGAGAAGAGCAGGTGTTTGCCCGCTTCACCTTTGCCCTGGTTTCACTATGTATACGGGCAAAGACATGTGACCACTTCGGAAAATCAGTGGTTTCTGCCCACTCCACCACTAAGGAGAAATGAGCCCTTTATCATTATCAGACAGTGGCAAATTACCCATTGGCTTCCTTCCCCCCTAATTTGCATTGTTACTCACTTAATATTCAAATTTGATCTCATTTTTACATCATGTTACCACAGTTGCACTCTCATGTGAATCAACAGCAGCTTGGGGAAGATGCTGCGATTTGTTTATTTCACTTGTTTGGTGTTTTTTGCTACTTATATTATTTTATTTATAATATTATTGATAAATAATTAATAAAACTTACATTATATATAAATTAATAGATAAATTATGGCAGTTCATTCCGCTGTGGTGACCCCTGATAAATTTTATGGCGAGGCAGTGGCGCAGTAGGTAGTGCTGTCGGCTCACAGCAAGAAAGGTCGCTTGGTCGCTGGTTCGATCCTCGGCTCAGTTGGCGTTTCTGTGTGGAGTTTGCATGATCTCCCTGCATTCATGTGGGTTTCCCTTCGGGTGCTCCGGTTTCCCCCACAGTCCAAAGACATGTGGTACAGGTGAATTGGGTTGGCTAAATTGTCCGCAGTGTATAACTGGGTGTGTGAATGTGTGTGTGGATGTTTCCCAGAGATGGGTTGTGGCTGGAAGGGCAGCCGCTGTTTAAAAATGTGCTGGATAAGTTGGGGGTTCATTCCGCTGTGGCGACCCCGGAATAATAAATGGACTAAGCCGACAAGAAAATGAATAAATGAATGAAATTAATTTATTAATTATATATAATTAATACTTTTTATATTATTTAATTATTTTTTAGATATTGGAAAAATATTGATACAATGTAAGATAATTATTCAAAATTAAGTAATAATAATTGTGGTTGTTATTATTATTGTTGTTGTTATTATTATTATTATTTGCTGTGTTATAACAAATATTTCACGATTGTTTGCGGAGTAAAACGTTTACCAGAACAATGTTTATAATAATAAATAAGGTAATGGAAATCTAATTTTTAACATTATGATTGTTATTATAATCACTTCTTCTGATAAATGTAATGCTTCTTTGCATAATAAAATTATTAATTTCTTCAAAATAAAAACTCGTTCAGACCCAAAACTTTAGAATGGCAGTGTAGTTACTTTAGAATAACAAGAGCGGTGCATTTATTATGACAGCCAAATTTACTGGTGCATGAACATATTTAAATTTGCACAAATCCTATTGAGAATGCACTGTAAACATATTTATTAACACAGACTTTTGTAAATAAACCTTTATGTGAAAGAAAAAAACATACAATAATAGAGAGTCTTACTCATCCAGTATTTGGTAAAAGATGACTAACCCTAACCCCGGCCCTAACCCTATGACATTATAAAAAGCAGTAGCAGGCTACCAAACAGCACTTGTATTCAGCAGATCCATGTGATTTGAGCAGGTTACAGCTACATTTAAGTTTGAGATTTGTTCCATTTTAAATGCGAATGTATTTATTTATTTATTTATTTATTCAGTTTTATGCCCATTTGTGCTAACTGTATTATACTTTATTAAATTATTAAATGAAATATCAAAACTTAGTCATGCAAAATCCCCAGCTACTGACAACTTTAAAGGGGTTTTTTTTCTCAGTATTACAGATGTTAAATAGTTGTATATCAGCTAAATATTGTCCTATCCTCCAAAACAAACCATCAATGGAAAGCTTATTTATGTATAAAACTCAATGTCTAAAATAAATGGTCTCCCTTTTTTAAACAATATATTGTTTGTTCTTGCCAGTGCATCACTTTTTAACTTAAATAAAACGTTTTTGGGGGGAAAAACTCTTCTCTTTTAAAAACAGTTGAACTATATGCCACTACAAACTAAACTGGACTGTTGATGAACATTTAGTTGCATAAGATTACATACGTTACAGGATATTGAAAGTTTTTTGACATTGCTTTTGCAAGTTTTAAACACTTTAGTGAGTAAAACTGAATTGGACCATCAGTGGAAAGCTTATTTATGGATATCCCTCAATTTCCAAAAAACAAATGACACTTGTGACTGGTTTTGTGGTCCAGGCTCACAAATTGATATGCAACAGAGACAATCATTTGTCTCCCTTTTTTTTTAAACAATATTCTCTTTGTTCTTACCAGTTTAAGTTCAAATAAAACAAATCTTCTCTTTTAAAAACCAATAAGTGAAGTTTCACAAACTAATTTCGAGAGGAGCACATGATATGCTTGACCGCAGCTGGTTTCTCATCTACAATCATTAGTTAGCCAATCAGATTAATCCAAACTGACTATAAGTAGCCAAGGTAAAATTACTCCCTTATCTTTGTTTTCCAATATATATGAAATCTTGAAACCAGCCACCAAAAACTGAATTACTGTTGATGAACAATTAGTTGCATACAGTATTACATTAGTTACAGTAAATGTACTATTCTTTACATTGCTTTTGCAAATTTCAATTTTTTTGGTGAGTAAAACTGAAATAAACTATCAATGGAAAGCTTATTTATGTATAAACCTCAATCCACAAATTGATATGTGCCAGAGAAAATTATTTCTCTCTTTTTTTAAATAAAAAAAAACAATATACTGTTTGTTCCTGCCAATGCACCACACCTTAGCTAAAATAAACATAATAAAAAAACTTCTATTTGAAAACAGCTAAACCATCTGTTACTAAAAACTCTGAATTCTCTGTTGATGAACATTCAGTTGCCTAATATTACATTAGTTACAGTAAATGGACAGTTATTTACATTGCTTTTGCAAGTTTCGATGCTGTCAGTTAACACTAAATTAAATCATCAATGCAAAGCTTATTTATGTATATTAATTCCTCAATTTCTCCCCCAAAAAATGCCACTTGTGACTGGGTTTTGTGGTCCAGGGTCACAAATTGATATGCGCCAGAGAGAATAATTTGTTTTAAAAAAAACAACAACAACATTACACTACCTGACAAAGGTCATGTCGTCGATCCCATTTGTAAGAGCAGCAAATGATCATCACAAATACTGCAGAAGACCTATTGGAAGCCACACAAACCCAGGATTCTTAGAAATTAGTCAAATTTGGTAAAGGAAAAATCACGGTTTGGGGTTACATTCAGTATGGGGGCATGCAAGAGATCTGCAGAGTGGATGGTAAACCCAAAACCCTGAGGTATCAAGACATTTGTGCTGCCCATTACAATACAAACCACAGGAGAGGGCGAATTCTTCAGCAGGATAGCGCTCCTTCTCATACTTCAACAAAGCTCCTGAAAGCAAAGAAGGTCAGGGTGCTCAAGGATTGGCCAGCCCACTCACCAGACATGAGCATTATTGAGCATGTCTGGGGTAAGATGAAGGAGGAGGCATTGAAGATGAATGCAAAGAATCTTGATGAACTCTGGAAGTCCTGCAAGAACGCTTTCTTTACCATTCCAGATGACTTTATTAATAAGTTATTTGAGTCATTGTAGAGATGTGTGGATGCAGTCCTTCAAGCTTATGGGAGTCATGCACAATATTCATTTTTTTTCCACTGCACCATGACTATATATTCTATACTGTACATTATTTCTGTTAAGTGACAAGACTTTTGTCTAAGCAATGTCAGACCTTCTGTCCTAAATTAAATAATTAAAAATCAAGACATGATCATATTTTATTTTGGTAAAAGAGGCCTAATATAGAGAGCTATGCCTTTCATATAAGCCACTTTAAATACCAAATGAGTAACTAGAAGTCAAGTTATTATTTATTGTTCCTAAAACTTGGGTGGCAAGACTTTTGTCAGGTAGTGTGTACTGTTGCCAATGTGCCAATGCACTACTTTTTAGCTAAAATAAAAACTTTTGGGCCAAAAACAGCTAAACAATCTGCTACTAAAAACTGATCTCAACTTACTGTTGATGAACATTTAGTTGCATAACATGTACAGTAAACTGACAGTCCTTTTACATTGCTTTTGCAAGTTTCGATGCACTCAATTAACCCTCAATGGATTTTCCACAGTTCAGAGTGTTTTACAGTTAGCTAATAAGCTTTGTCTGAAAACGCATGAACTTCCCCTCCCCCAGCACTGTCCCTGTCTGGCCTCGACTTCTGCCCACTTTACACTCCCATCCACACCAGTGAGTATAAGCCACCCGCCCACATTCACCCAGACAAGGTCCAAATGAGATCAGTCGAGCACCCACCCGTATTCTTGAGGTAGCGGTGACATCATTACGTGGGTGCACTCGGAATCACCCACGCCCAGACATTTGCGCAGATAGCACAAAGTGAAAAGGGGCCGAGTCTGAAGACACATGCGTATACATGCAGGCGTATGCAGCACCTTTGTCTCAGCACTCTAGAAAAAGAGAAAAGGCTGAACTCACAGGAGTGGCTCCATGACTTCATTGTTGCTGCGTGAGTGTTTGGCAAACTTGCGTCAGAGCTGTTATTAACAGTTACCTCTTGGCCTCAAAACACCCAACTAGTAGTGAAAAGACCGGAATGTCTGTGGTAGTTTGCAGCCATGGCGATGCGTGTAAACAGTTGTATTTTAAAACTCATCCTTCATGTTGTACTATTTGTTTGTTTATTTTTTTATTGTTTTATTTATTTATTTATTCATTTATTTATTAAATTTTTAAATAAGTATTTTTTTATATTTAATTTTACTCATTTACTATTTAGTTTATTTATTTAAAAAAATTTTTTTGAAAATGTTGAAAATATTGCTGCAATTTGATATAATTATTCAAAAAATAAGTATTAATTTGTGTTGGTTTATTATTATTATTATTATTATTTATGTTTATTTTGTTATATTATGAAACATTTTATTTTTAAATTTCACTAGAACAATGTTAAACATTATAAATGTTAGTATTATTACTTCTAATAAATGTAATGCTTCTTTGCATAAAGTAACTTTAGATTGGCAGTGTATTTACTTTCTAAGAACAAGAGCGGTGCATTTATTATGACAGCCATAATAACTAGTGGATTGCATACCTGCCAACATTTGTCTCTAAATTTCCAGAAGATAGATGGGAGGTGGGGGTGTGTGTTTGTCGGAATAACACAGTTGAGAACTGTACTGTGATGTTAGTAACATAATGTTTCAGGGGGCCACCACCCGGTTCGGATGTTGTCACTTGACAGAATGTGCTTAATCAGTGGTTAATAGCTGAAAGAAATGGGCCATTAAGGGCCTTTTACGCCTACTAGTAGGTTCAGAAGGCTGTTATTATCCATCCACATGGTTAATCAGCTATACTAATAGAGAAGACTCCAGATCCAGATTGGTTTTTACATTACTGTGATGGTTGGGTTTAGGGTTGGGGTGGGGGTAGATGTTAATAAAATACAATAAATTGGAAATTTAATAAATAATATAAATAATTCTCGTTAACTTCCGGCCACAGCCGTATGTGATCTATAGCTGATTAACCATGTGGATGAATGATAACAGCCTTCTGAGCCTACCAATATTCACAGAAGACCTCTCATGGCCCAGATCTATCAGCTACCTGGACAGGTATGGTGGACTGCATGAACGCACTGAACTTTGCACAAATTCCAATGAGAATGTACTGTAAGCATGTATTTATCAACAGACTTTAGCAAATAAACCTTTGTGTGAAATAAACATCTAATAATAGACTGTTTTCCTCATCCAGTGTTTGATAAAAGATGATTAACCCTAACCCTGTAATGTTACAATAAACAATGACAGACTTTTTATTCAGCAGATCTATATTATTTAAGTAGGTCATAGCTACATCACCTGTCCCACATTAACTTTCTAAACGGATGTAGCGGCCCGTTGGACAGAATGTACTATTAGTTCCTCAGCCTGTCGGTTGAAACTCATCCTGAGGGGATTCTTAAGTGGGATGACATTTTATTAAGTATCTGACCTTTTCGCCTCAGTGGAGTGAAGCTTCTTTTTTTGCACTCCGTTAGCGAAAAATTAGTGGCTTTGCTCTGTGAAGTGGTTGAGATTAACAGCGTGTCCTGGAATTGTTCTGGTATTTTACAAATGTCACATTAACCTCATGAACCTTCGGTAAGAGAGTGGTTCATTTCTATTAGTTAGGTTTTCAGTTCTCTGGCCAATGCTGTCGTGGTTTGTGGACTTAAAGGAGGTGTTGGCATTCAGCTGTGACACTTCTATTCTTTAAATGTGGTGTGTCAGGTTTTTTGTGTAATTTGATTCTTCATAATGAACACGTGCATAGTGCCATAAATTGTTTTCATATTTATGTTCCCACATAATCTTTAATCAAAATAACTTTCACCTCCCACTCTCAACAACATCTTCCTGATGACGTGGGAACAGGTGCAGCTACAGTACTGTATTGCACACCACAATGAGTGAATCAATTCCCAGACCAAATCTACTTTTAGCTTGTTTGTTTGCTTGTTTGTTTGTTTGCTTGTTTGTTTGTTTGTTTTGGAGAAGCTGTATTACTACCAATTGGGAAAAAAAAAACTACTTTCCTTCCCGAAACAACAATTTATGCCGCCTTAATGCAACCTTCATTGTCCTGATAAAGTGGGAGGAAAATGATGTAGGAAAAGAGATTTAAAAAATCTATATATTCTATAAATTAGCAATTAGTACTGTCGTCTCACAGCAAGAAGGTCACTGGTTCATGTGGATTTTCCCCGGGTGCTTCGGTTTCTCCCACAATCCAAAGACATGCGCTTTAAGTGAATGTGAGTGTGTATGGTTATTTCCCAGTACTGGGTTGCGGCTGGAAGGGCATCTGCTGCACAAAAAATATGCCGGAATAGTTGGCAGTTCATTCCGCTATGACGACCTCTGATAAATAAGGGACAAAGCCAAAGGAGAATGAATGAATGAATGAATGACTAAATAAAGTGGAAACGGCATGCTTTGTTTTTTAAAATGGCTGATCGAAAGTAAATACAAGTTAAAAAATTGAGTCATCATTTAGTAACCCTTTAATTAATTTCAAAACAGTTGGAGTTTTTGAGTTTTTGTTCTGGAAAGAGACAGTTGCGGGATGTAAAAGTTATATGGATGCTAAAAATCTTTCATGAAAGCACAGTTGATAAACCCTTTAAAAACTATTTTAAAAACAATGGCCTGGGTTCTCAATTAACCAGTAAAAACTATTAGAGCTTAAGAAATAAAAAATAAGTCCAAAATGGACATTTAAAGGATTGTGGAAACCGGTAATCATTGATTACCATGTAGGAAAAAGAAAAACTAAAAGTCAATGGTTACAGATTTTCACTATTCTTCAATATATATTCTGTGTTCAATAGAACAAAAACTCAAACTGTTCTGGAACAATTTTGGGTGAACTATCCCTTTAAATATACATTTTCATAAGTGTCATAAATGGCCGTTGGTAAATGTTAAAAAATCTATTTCTATACTTTTTTTTTTTTTAACGATTTACAGGTTATTTGAGAACCCAGAAATGACCATTGGCTTTACAATAATTTTTTTAGGGTTTATCAGTGGTGCTTTTATGGAGGATTTTTAGTATCCTTATAACTTTTACATCCCATAAAAGTTTCTTTATAGTATGCAAAATCCATAAAGTATAAAACATAATTCCTTTAAGAATTGTTCCCTGAAAATTTCTTTTGGGAACCCAAAATGGTTCTTCTGGACCACAGTTTAGTTTGCACATTTTAGTTCAACACGCTTATCTGTGGGGCTGCGTCCGAAACTGCATACTTCCATACTATATAGTATGCTAATTTAAAAATCAGTAGGCGAGAAGTACCCGGATGACTTACTACTTCCGGCGAGATTCTGAAGTGCGCATCCCATGCACACTGTGCTATCCCATAATGCCCCGTGAGAGAATTCATGAATGAAAGTGAGGCGACGCAACTGACGCAGGTAGGTCACGTGACCATGACAAAATGGCGGATGTAGTACATCTGAATTCCATTCATACTTTTCTCATTCATACTGTATAGTACATACTTTTCTAACGGCCGAGTAGTACGTTTAAATTCAAATGCAGTACCTACTGAGTAGTAGGCGGTTTCGGATGCAGCCTAGGTTTCAAACAACCCTGAAGGACTCAATTAGTTTGATCAGGTGTGTTTAATTAGGGTTAAACATAAACAGCAGAGCTGCAGCCCTCCAGGAACTGGCTTTGACACCTGTGTTCTATGGTATCACAATGAATGTATTCAAAGTTTTGTAATCTTTGTTTTGAAAGTATTCGCATGCATCCTGTGAAAACCTCCTTTTGGAACCTTGATTTTTGAGAATGTATTCTATGAAACGGATCACTTCCATTTCAGCTTTGTTGTATGCTTGGCTTCAATGCTTAACGACTTTGATTGCACACTGCACACAAAAACTTTTTGTAGTAGCCTAACATTTGGACATTTATTCATTCATTAATTTTCTTTTTTTCAGCTTAGT
This sequence comes from Danio rerio, assembly GCF_052040795.2. NCBI lineage: Eukaryota > Metazoa > Chordata > Actinopteri > Cypriniformes > Danionidae > Danio > Danio rerio. The sequence continues at coordinate 43,246,718 of NC_141029.1, read as the reverse complement.
CTCTTTATTAGTCAGGGGTCGCCACAGCGGAATGAACTGCCAACTTATCCAGCATATGTTTTACACAGCGGATGCCCTTCCAACTGCAACCTATTACTGGGAAACATCCATACACACTCATTTACACACATACATACACTATGGACAATTTAGCGTTTTCAATTCTCCTATGGCGCATGTCTTTGGACTTGTGGGGGAAACCGGAGCACCCGGAGGAAACCCACACCAACATGGAGCACATGCAAATTCCACACAGAAACGGACCCAGCCGAGGCTCGAACCAGCGACCTTCTTGCTGTGAGGCGACAGCACCACCCACTGGGCCACCACGCCACCCATTTGGACATTTAAATGCAAATAAAATGCAACATTACAAAGAACTGTCTTGGTTAGCCATGTCCATTAATATGCCCATCATTGACTAGCAGATACAATTAGACCAGTTTTTTGGTTTGTTGATGTGACGTTCAGCATAAAGCCAATATCAACAGAATGTGTATCGATCTGCAGGAGGGCTGTTTTGACCTCCAGGAGGCGCTGCAGGCCATTCACATGCGCCAGGAGACCCTTAAGGAGCAGCTTGCCCACGCCAGATCTAAAGGAGAGGAGACGCTCGGGCGGAACATCCAGGTGACTGACTGCATTATGACAGTGTGTTTATTTGTGTGTGGGAGAGGAATGCTCTCAGGCGCCGTCTTCATGTCTATGTCTACCACCACACGTCTCGCTCTGCTAGCCTATCGTGCAGGGTTTTGCTTCAGCAACTGCGAGAGCTTCAACTGTCCTCCTGACCGTGGCCTACTTTTGGTCAGCAATATATATGACAAATCAATGGATGGATTATGCACTGTTAAAAATGCTGGGTTCCACACAATCGATTTGTGTTGAGATAAACTTATTCGTTTTTACAAAATGAGTGGATTGAACATAAAATAATTAAGTTGTCCCAAAAAAAAAACCTCATAAATAGTGTTGTTTCAGCTTATTTTAAATAAGTAGTTTACACAAAAGAGTGTGTTAGTCAAGGTCAGCTTTATTGTCAATTCTGCCACAGGATGTATAGAAATACAGAGAATTCAAATGACATTACTCTCAGACTCTGGGTGTATAGAGATAACACAAAAACTCTAAAACAGAAGTATAAAGGTAAAACTGTTAGAAAGTGTATTGGATTTTCTTACTAAAGACTTTTGCTTTCTACATTATGACTCCAAATTCACCCTTTTTCCACAAAAATAGACCCTATCACAGAAACTAGATTTACACAACATAGGCTGATTCTGAAAGAGCCATATACCTTTCTGGAGATCGCAAAATATGTATATATGTGTGTGTGTGTGTGTGTGTGTGTGTGTGTGTGTGTGTGTGTGTGTGTGTGTGTGTGTATGTGGATAGATAGATAGATAGATAGATAGATAGATAGATAGATAGATAGATAGATAGATAGATAGATAGATAGATAAATGGATGGATTTAGACCGATAGATGGATAGATAGACCATTTTAAGGTTAAAATTATAAGCCCCTTTAAGCTAATTTTTTTCGATAGTCTACAGTACAATACAAGTTATATAATATTATTACAAGCTATACAAGTTATACAATAACTTGCCTAATTACCCTAACTTGCATAGTTAACCTATTAATCTAGTTAAGCCTTTAAATGTCACTTTAAGCTGTATACAAGTGTTTTGAAAAAGATCTAGTCAAATATTATTTACTTGAATAAATAAATACTTGAATATATACTTGAATATAAATACTATCAAATACTTGAATATGAAATGATTTAATGACAACAATTCTCTGTGGTCACAATTGAATTAAGTACAAATAACCGTATAAAATGATATAACATTAAATGATTAAAACATATAACAATATATGATAATAACTGTACCCAGCTCAAATGTAAACATCAAGTTATCTATAAGAGAGAGAAGACAACAAAAGAGGTCTTTGTGAGCGAGTCATTGAATCAATCATACAAACCGTTCAGTAAAATAACAATGTTTGCAGTATTTTAAACAATATTTTCGAACATAATTCAACAAGTAACATGTTTCCAGAGCCTATAGTAAACTTTCATTTAGTTGTCTATTCTAACTTGCTTTTATGTACTTTCCTTACTTCCTGTAAACAGCTGTTTCATTTGTGCCTATTTATCGCCTCTGCATATGAGACAGAGTTGACACCTTTTTTTGTTTTTGAGCTGTTAGAGCAGTTTTTTAGCATTTAAAACATTCAGAGCTGCTTTTTTTCCCTCTCTTTAATTGCTGTGTTTTTCAATAGATAGATTGACAGGAACGCATTGCCGTAGAAACATCAGTTAATTATGCTGCTTTTGTGTTCTGAAGTGGAAACGTGTCATTTTGTAACTGTGAATAGCATCTTCCTGTGTAAAAAAAAAAAAAAAAAAAAAAGTAAAAACAGAAAGTTTTGTCTGCTGGAGGTAGCATGCTGTTGCACATGTAAGAGGGGTGCTATTGGAATTAATAGAGGATTCGAGCTCCACACTTATTTTTGGATTTTCATAATTCATTCGATCATCCTTGGCAAAATCAATGTCTTATAATACATTATTTAAAGCAGAGGTGCGCAAAACTTTTCTTACAAAGGGAAAAAACCAACTTGATTGAGGGTGGTGGGCCGAAGCTAAATATACCAAACTGTATTACATTTAAAATGCCATGGTGATCTCCTAATTTGATTCATTAATTCATTTTCCTTCGGCCTAGGAAGGAAACCCACACCAATGTGGAGAAAACATGCAAATTCCACACAAAAATGCCAACTGACCCAGCAGGGACTTGAACCAGCGAAACTTGCTGTGAGGCGACAATGCTAACCACTAAGCCACTGTGTTGCCCTTTCAAATTTATTATTATTTTTAAATACAAAGAAAAAAATACTTTAATTGTATTAATAATTATATATATATATATATATATATATATATATATGAAAGTCTTGTTTCAGTTTTGTTTTATTTCAGCTAGAATAAAAGTTTTTTTTTTTTTTTACTATTTATGGTCAATATTATTAGCCCCCTTATTATTTTAATATTATTTATTATTTCAATGGTCTAAAGAACAAACTTAAGCTTTTAAATGTCACTTAAAGCTGAATACTAGTATCTTTAAAAATATCTGGTAAAATGTTATGTACTGTCATGGATAAAATACTGGCAAAGATAAAATAACTAAATTAATAGAAATGAATTATCAAAACTATTATATTTAAAAAGTATTGAAAAAAAATCTTTGCTCCATTAAACAGAAATCGTGGCAAAAAATATACAGGGGGGCTAATAATCCAGGAGGGCTAATAATTCTGATTTCAACGGTACATATAGTAACTGTAAAACCCTGTTGGATGGGCAAATATGAATTTGCAGCATAATCCGCGGGTCTTATTTATGGCTAGTTTTATTTTGTGTCACCGCAGTTGCAGTATATTTTTGAATGTTGACTATTGGAAATGATTTTTTTCACACTGTACGTTCAGTGCTGTACACATCCGCCTGTGTGACTCCCTGCTGTCTGTGCATATTATAGGTTCAGCTGGAGCGTCTGTTGGCCAAGCAGATGGAGATCCTGCATGACGCCGCAGCGCAGGACAGACTTCAGGCTCTGGAGTGGAGGGTCCCACCAGGCCCCTACAAACACAGCGCAGACCGGCAGAACAGCAACGGCCTCACGGCTGACAAAAACACTGAGCCGCAGGGTAAGTTTGGGCTTTGTGGAACTGGAGAGGATGGCTTATTTGACACATTGCAGATGCTTTTTATTTAAATCAGTTTGTTTCGGTAGGTTAACTGAAGGTTAAACTAGGGTCCAACAAGAGCTTTCACAAACTTCTAGGGTTGTCAGAGATTGTGTGTGTTTAAAAATTTTAAGCAATAACGAAATTTGAAGATAATATTATTTTTATAATACTATTTATTCTTTTGTTTTTTTTAATTTCAACAATGTTACTATTTTTTGCTTTCACTATTAATAAGTGATTTTTTTTACTGTTTTGAATGTGTGATTTTCATTTCAAGGGAAAGATTATGCATGTTTGGTGCTAAAACAGTACAATTACTGGTATCAGATATGTTATCAACATGATAAAATGGTCTAAAAATATAGTTACTAATATTACAATGTCATTATTGTTATCGTGCTTGGTGTGAACCCGCCTTTATTAATATTAATATTAATATAATTAATAATAATAATAATAATAATAATAATAATAATAATTTAGATTTACTATTTGTATTAATAAATAGTATTTAGTTTATTAATAATTTAAAATCCAGTGCTTTGTGAGGGGAAAACAGTTTGTATTTTTACCTGTTTTTTTTTATTAATAAAAAAATCTAATTGGTTCTTTTTATAAAGGTCTTTATATACAAAATTATACATATAGATATATTAAACCTAAGTCTTTAAATTAATTAAACCTTTAGGTCTTTAACCTAAATTATACATTAATATTTGTATTTAGTTGTTTTATTATTTAAATGTCTCTATATTGATTAATTAATATTATTTCATTTTAGTTTTAATTTACATTTGAAAATTGTAAATAATTAAAGCTAATAATTAACAAACTATTCATTGTTAATAACGTTAATGATCATTGATTCATTTACATTTGTATACATTTTTTGTTATTTAAATGTCTCTATTTTATTTAATATATAATTATTTAAGTTTGAATTTACATCTGAAAGTACAAAATTATAGCTAATAATTGTGCACAAACTCTTAACATTAATGATCGTTCATACTTTTGTATTTAGTTTTTTATTTTTAAATGTCTCTATTTTAATTAATTAGTTATATAATTCCATTTTTGTTTGAATTTACATCTAAAAAGTGTATTTAATTAAAGCTAACAATTATTAACAAACTATTAATAGTTACTATAAACGATCATTGGTTCATTTAAATTTGTATTTAGTTTTTTATAATTTAAATGTCTCTATTTTAATTAATTGATTAACTAATTATATATTTTCATTTTAGTTTGATTTGTACATAGTGTACAAAGTGTACATAATTAAAGCTAATAATTTTTAACAATCTAATAGTTTATTATATATAGTTAATAATTACAAGATTTATTTCATTTCCAGTAAATTAAAAATGACTTAAATTGTTGTTAGTTTACTACAAAAACAACCTAGTTTACCACAGTACAGCATCACCATATCATCAGATCATTAGAATCCAAAACTTCAGGCCACAAAGCAAATAAAACCATGTGTGAACCACACTGCGCATCACGCAAGAGTCAAGAAACACATTCTCAATACAAACAGCTATTATATTAGGATTATTATTATCAGAAAGCAATTTGTTTTTCACTCTTGACTGCCCATCCAGGTTATTTTTGTCCACATTAGACCATATGGAAGGGCGATGGAGCGTTTCAGTTGTTGTTTCTCAGATAATTCAGCAGTTTGCATCACCTGCTCCAGACGCGGTGTTTTCTGGGGCTCATCTGGCAGCTGCAGGCGGAGGCGGGTGTGGAGGGGAGGGAGGGAGAGGAGACGCCGGCGGGTGGAAAAATGAACACAGATCTACGTACACTCTCATATTCATATGCCACTCGTCTGGAGCTCATTCTAACCCTTGTGTTGGTGCGTGATGATAATTACTGCACATATATACTGTACTAAATCTGAGCACTGATTATCTGCATCACAGCACAGGTACAAACGTGTTCATGCGCACAAGGGCTTTTGTGTTGCAAAGTACTGCCTGGCTACCTAGAGTTTTTTTTTTGCAGACTCTTAAACCTATTTTCTAGGTTATATATATTTATATTTAATTTTAATGATAATATATATTTTGTATTTATTAATATAATTAAAATATAATTGAAACCTTTTGTGGACCACAAAACCAGGCTTGTGTCACATTAATACATTTTTGGCAATGCCCTAAAAATATACATTTTTCTTTTATGCCATGTTGGGTAAGCTACTTTTAAAAAGTAATCAATTACAAATTACTGATTACTACTGGAAAAGTGTAATCTGATTTCATTACTAATTACATTATGTTAAAAGTAATCAGATTACTAATTACTTTACTTTGAAGTTGCTTTTAAGACATAAAATATACCTATAAAAATACAAAGTAAACTGCAGCTCTTTTAGTGGTTTAATATTCCCTGAAAAACATTACAATGGGTTGATCAAAGCAGCTTGACATTTTTAAAAGAATTAGGCCCAATCCCAATTCTATTTTTGTACCCTTACCCATTCCCCTTAGCCCTTACAACCGAGGGTTAAGGGGAAGGGCTTCAAAATGTACCCCTAAGGAATGGGACAGCACTACAGCACCTGCACATGTCCTCATGTCATCTCAATCCTTTGCTTCATATGAGATTGATGATAGCGACTGCTGTAGTTATTGCAATTGCGTTATTTTTAGGTATTTATCTTCAGGAAATCACTGAAGGCATATATTATGTTATCATAACGATCTAATGTGGCAATAAGATGGTAACTGTACTGTGTATTTACAAGGTGGCTATATTCAGTAAACACACGAAAACAACATTAACATTATAGCAGACACTGTAAAAAGCTCATTCTCAGCCACTAGACTTTTCTGACGGGGTATTTAAGTGTCATCGAGTGTCAGAATGTTGTGGGACTGCTGTACAGGAGTAATTATTATGGATTATAGATTGCAAAATGTAGCGAGGGTTTTTTAGCGTTTTTTTTTTTTTTTTTTTTTAAGCATGATGGTAAAACACAAACGCAGTTATGAGTATATTAAAACATGTGCTTGTTTGTTGTAAAAATACTAAATACTAATTTGTGGATCTCCTTACTTCCGAGTTCAGCAATATTGCCGTTGCGCCTGGTGTAATTTGGGAAATTTTCTTACCCCTTGGTTTTGAGTATGGTCTTGAAAAATCTTTGTTCAAAGGGCTAATCACCCCTTCCCCTTAGCCCTACGCCTTCAAGCTAAAGAGAATTGGAACACCCCTGCCCCTTGGGATGAACACGCAAAACAAGGGGCAAGGGTAAGTGGAAGGGCTCAGGGGTAGAATTGTGATTGGGCCTTAAAGACATAGTTTGCCCAAAACTTAAAATTCTCTCATCATTCACTTGTTTAAAACCTGTTTGTCTTTTTTCTTTTTGAACACAAAAGAAGGACATGAACTGCATACCTGTAACCATTGACATCCATAGTATGAAAAAGCACTGCAGTGTTTGGGTGTTCTTTGTTTGTCTGAGATAATTAGTCTACAGAAATGTGTATTTTCCTTACAAAGTATGAAACTGATCAGTTCTTTTCACGTGACTCATGGTTTTCAACAGAGAGCACCTGGGAAATAAGTGCTCCCAATATGCACATAAGAGGCGATACGTGTACGGCCCCATAAGCAGCTATGCTTCTCTTTACATTCAGAAGATACTTTCACTCCTGATCGTGCACAAAAATCCATTTTAGTCTGTTTAGGGTGAGTTGGGCCACCGTGTTTTTGGGCATCGGTGTTCTCCTTGGTGACGAGTATTGTCTTAAAAGACTTTCTGTTCAAATGCTTGAACAAGATGCTGGTCGAGTTAAAAGCAGTCGAATGATCTTTAGAGACTTGATATTCAACTTATTCTCTGCGGACGAGCGGGCGCAGTTATTTGCATCATTTTGGCTCGAGACTTCCGGTCTCATTCACTTCCATTCATTTTTATATGTTAAAAACAGCTTGTTCTGCTGCTTGATGTTGCAAACTGATATTTTCTTATTATCTTATTGTACTTTGTCTGTATAATCATGCAAACACTAGTTTTCTGACGTTTATTATTCCTAGTCATTTCTCCCATAGGCAGCTGAATTAGAAGTTCTAAAACAATCGCAAAACCAAGCGCACTTCCGCATTGAAGAATAAGGTCAATAAACTGAATTTCACAGCAATATTTTTGTTTTTACGCTCAATGAAATCAACCACTTGAAAAAGCAACTGCTCTCGACAGTAGCTATTTTAACTGGCGTTCTCCAGCTATTTAAAAGTGCATGCTTATTAACTGATGCTGCACTGGAAGACGTGATTTAAAAGAAGCATTTTTTTCTTCTAAATATTATATTTGTAATGCAACCAACACAATTACATTGACTTCAGTAACTGTAATCAGACTACACAAATGTAAAATGTAAACCATTACATTACTGGATTCCTCAAAAAATTTAATTAGAAAACGGTAACGTATTTCAGTGGAACACGTTACACCCAACTCTGCCAAACATCATTAAAATATTGAGTGATGATAATGTTGCAAGAAGACATTTTGTAAATTTCCTCCTATACATATCTAAAAACATAATTTTTACTTTGTAATATGCATTTCATTCAGACAACTTTAAAGACAGTTTGCTCAGTTTTTTAAATCATCAGATTCCAGATTTCGAATAGTTGTATCACTGCCAAATATTATCCATGTTACTTAGGCAATATCATTTAACAAGATCAAAAGAAAATCTGCATACTGCCACTTTAGCTCTCAATTTTTTTTTAATATAACAACATTTCAACCTACATGGTCTTCATCAAGATGAATAACAATATCCTTTAACAGCCAAATATATATAAATAAATATTAATTTTTATAAATCAGAATTTATTTATTGATTTATTTGATTATTTAGTACTTGTTTACTTATTAAAGATTATTTATATTTATATTTTACAATTCAACAGTACAATACACCAGTACAATCAAACTGAATAATTAAAGCATTTCTTAAAATATTTATCAAAATTTTGTAATTATTACAAAAAAATTACAGTAATAATAATTATATTAATTATTGATATTATTTATTGTTGTTATAATAGATCATTATTATTACTATTAGTAGTAGTAGTTTTGTAAATATGATTAACATTAAAATTATTAAATATATACTAATATGGCGTCACGGTGGTGCAGTGGGTAGTACGATCGCCTTACAGCAAGAAGGTCACTGGTTCCAGCCTTGGCTGGGTCAGTTGGCATTTCTGTGTGGAGTTTACATGTTCTCCCCGTGTTCACGTGGGTTTTCTCCAAGTCCTCCAGTTTTCCCCCACAAGTCCAAAGACATGCGCTATAGGAGAATTGGCCATAGTGTATGTGTTTGAATGAGTGTGTATGGATGTTCCCAATTATGGGTTGCAGCTGGAAGGGCATCCGCTGCGTAAAACATATGCTGGATAAGTTGGCGGTTCATTCCGCTGTGGTGACCCCAGATTAATAAGCTGAAAAGAAAGTGAATGAATACATGAATATACTGATATATTACATTATGCTTATTACAGGAGACACGATGGCTCAGTGGTTAGCACTGTTGCCTCAAAGCAAGAAGGTTGCTGGTTTAAGTCCCGGCTGGGTCAGTTGTCATTTTTGTGTGGTGTTTGCATGTTTTCCCTGTGTTGGATTGGGTTTCCTTCAGGTGCTCCGGTTTCCCCATGTGCTATAGGTGAATTGAATAAACTAAATTATCTGTAGTGTATGTGTGTGAATAAGTGTGTATGGGTGTTTCCTATTACTGGGTTGCAGCTGGAAGGCTATCCGCTGTGTAAAACCTATGCTTTTAATGGTGGTTGGAGGTTCATTGTAGCACGTTGCTAAGTTCACACAATTCAAATCTTAAGCACCAGCCGGGCATCCTATATTTAGATGAATGGAGATGAATCCTGATAGCTGTCTTTGTACTACAGATCTGCTTGGGGAAAAAAACAAGACACTTAGGCTTTATTTAATGTATGCCTGAGCTCATTATTTATGCTAATTATTGTTGTTGTTTGCCAGCGCAGTGAGCTGTGAAAATAACTCCTTGATGAACTCTCTGAGTACATGATCCCGCACCGATCCTAATATCCCATGTGTTCTCTGAGCTCTGGAGTGGGCGTCTGGATCGGCAGAAAGAGAGACAGAGGAGAACTGAACATGTCCTGCTTTAGCCTTCTCTGTCCCTCAGCAACAGTAGTGGAAAGAATACTGAGTAAAAAATTACAAATTACTACCTGCCCACAAATGTAGTGTAAGTAGAGTAAAAGTATTCAAAGTATGAGTAAAACGTGGTACTTTTGCAAAAAGTTCTTAAGAGTAGTGAGTGTTAGCATGTAAACGCATCAATCTTTTACATTGTGTGTGTGTGTGTGTGATTGTTATATATATATATACAGTAATCAACATTTGAAGTAATTTAAAAAATAATAATTCAAAATTGTTCTAAGACAAGAATAATTGTTGTTCAAGAGTTCAAAAATAAATAAATATAAATATACTATATTACCGGCACTTTATTAGGTACACCTAACTAGTACCTGGTTGGATCCCCTTTTGCCTTAAGAACTGCCACTCTCTTGACATTTTCTCTTTGTCGGACCATTCTCTGAAAACCCTAGAGATGGTTGTGCATGAACATCCCAGTTGATCAGCAGTTTCTGAAATACTCAGACCAGCCCGTCTGGCACCAACAACCATGTCACGTTCAAAGTCACTTAAATCACCTTTCTTCCCCATTCTAATGCTCGGTTTGAACTGCAGCAGATCGTCTTGACCATATCTACATGTCTAATTGCGAAAATTGCGTTAAGGAGCAGTTGGACAGGTGTACCTTATAAAGTGGCCAGTGAGTGTACATTTATCATTCATGTACACACACACGCTACTGTTTGCATGTTACTTATGTTTAATGTGTGTGTGTGTGTGTGTGTGTGTGTGTGTGTGTGTGTGTGTGTGTGTGTGTGTGTGTGTGTGTGTGTGTGTGTGTGTTTGAGAAACTATAGCTGGTTTGTATGAAAATCTTGAAGTGTAATAATGGCTGTAGTAAACAATTAAAATTATTTTAAATTACAGTCGTTTTTATTTATTTATTTATATTTTAAGTAAATTTTTTTCCTTTCATTTCTTTTTGTTAAACATGCACTTTAATCAATAAAATTGAACTGTATTTTCCTATGGGATGTGGCCAATTGGATTCAAATTTACTATGGGTTTTGTCGGACTGCACAACAGCCATTATAATCTACCCTCTTTGTTTTAAAGTGAGGTATTGTTTGGAGTGGGTGTCAGAGACGCGTCCCCTCAGTGTTCACATTGAAGCTACTGGTAATTAAAGGCCATTGTGTTAAGTTAAAAATGACAGACATTAGTCATGATGCTGCGCCGATCCTGTCAATAGACACAAATGAGATCAGCCAGCAGAGACGCAGCAGGTTAATGTGCTGTGTGAAGGAGGCAGCAGAAACAGAGGTGTATCAGCGCATTCACTGTCCTCGGGCTATTACTGCGTGTGCGTTGGCTGGCTGTAGTCGAAGAAAAGGTGCACTCGTATCAAATGGAGCTCACTTCTGTGTGTGTGTGAGGGAGAGGATTGTGCTGAGTGCTTCTGGTAGGCGGAATGCTTGTCTCGTAGCATTAGCTTGGACTCTGTAATGGACATAATGATGCAGCCTTTTGCTTTGTTAAGCACTGGGCATGAATACAGTTGTGAGGTGAGTTAAAGAGGACGCGTTATGATGACCCTTTTTCCAAGATGTAGCCTAAATATAAACCTTTGATGTAATCAGAACATGTCAGTGAAGTTTCAGCTTAAAATAGCTCACGTATAAATTATCATTTATGTTTTGGGGTAGCACGGTGGCTCAGTGGTTTACTCTGTCGCCTCATAGCAAGAAGGTTGCTGGTTCGAGTCCTAGATGGACCAGTTGGCATTTCTGTGTAGAGTTTGCATTCTCTCCCCTGTTGGCGTGGGTTTCCTCCGGGTGCTCCAGTTTCCCCCATAGTCCAAAGACATGCGCTTTAGGTGAATTGGATGAACTAAACTGTCCGTAGTGTATGAGTGTATTAGTGAATGAGTGTGTATGGGTGTTTCCCAATACCGGGTTGTGTCTGGAAGTAGTATGCTGGAATAGTTGTTGGCTCATTCCACTGTAGAGACCTCTGAAAGAGAAACTAAGCTGAAGGAATATGAATGAATGAATACATGACATTTTGTGTATGTCCCTTTAAATGCAAATCAGCTTCCAGAAGAAGCCAGGGCCTTCTCCTGTTTTAAACATCCCAGAAGCAAAAAATGAATAAATAAATTACAAATAAAAAATGTGCATTGATGGATATTATGCTGATGGGGAGTGTTTTCAGGATATCAACCAGAGACCAAAGACCAGAGCTAATGGCCACATTAACCATACTCCATGATAAGAAGCACATTTAGAAAGGAAATTTGGAAATATTTAAAAAATATGACATACTTGATCATGATATGAAGTTAGAGCACTGAGTGTTGTATTGACTGAGCTTTCAGAAAAAAAAAATTAACTGACCCATTACGGACTACGGACCCATATTCATTCATTCATTCATTTATTTTCCCTCGGCTCAGTCTCTATTTTAGAGGCCACCACAGCGGAATGAACCGCCAACTATTCCAGCGTATGTTTTATGCAGCGCATGCCCTTCTAGCCACAATCCAGTACTGGGAAACAGCAATACCCTCTCGCACTCATCCACTACGGACTAATTTAGCTTACCTAATTTACGCCTGTCCTTTGGACAGTGGGGGAAACCGGACCACCCGGTAATAAATGCTGTACAAGTATTATTCATAATTAGTTCATGTTAGTAAATACATTAACTAATAAACCATGTACAAATAACAAACCAAATACATTTTCACTTTAAACAACCATAGTGTCTTTTGTGGCTCAGAGATAATGTTTAATTATCTCTTTAAACATTTTCATGAAACGTGCCCAAATATAATGATGTATTTGTTTGTGTCTCAACAGGTGAGAGGCCACTGAATCTGAGGGTGACCAATCAGAGGACGAGCATTTCAGATGGAGACACGCCCCTCGGAAAGCAGCTGGCCAATGAGCTGAAGAGGCATCATCACGCTAATGCAGAGAACAAGATGTCAGCAGCCACAGGTGTGTGTGTGTGAGGCATCATAGCATGCTACTAAAGGTTAAGGCAATTAAGGCCTTGTTTTATACTAATATGTTTTCGTTTTAAAATGCGTAAGTCTTACTAAGGCTATGCCTTGTGTGCACACTACCGAGGAGTTTTCGAGCCTTGAAAAAGGAGTGTTTTGAAAATGCTGAAGAGGCCGTTTTGGTCTTTAAACTTTAAAACTAAAATGTATTAGTGTAAATGAGTCCTAATAACTGTAGAGCAAATATTATGTGTATCCTTCACAGATAAGACAGTCCCATAATGCATTAGAAAAAGCTCAGTGATATACATCGGTGAAAAAAAATAAGAGATAGCTTGAAACTTTTCTGGATTCAGGAATTGTTATGTTTTTGAGTAATATGTCCTTTTAAAATTTGTATGTAATTGTTTATTCATTCATTCATTTTTGCATAAAATAACAAAGTGCTTTGTTTTCAGACATGTTTAAATTCCTTTGAGGACAAAAAGAATCAATATGGGATTTAAATTAAAATAATTTGACAGATTGATGTTTTTTGGGGGTGGTGGGGGGTCAGAATGTATTAAGTTCTTATTTTTTTGTTACATTTGTAAGAAATGTTATCAGGCTAAAACAAATATTAACGTGTTGCCCTGAAAAAACAGTAATTTTCCAGGTATATGGGAGAGGGGGGCACAAATGAACACTTTTTGGTTTTGGTCAATTAATAAACAAAGTAATGGGGTTAAACAAATCATACTTTTTAACCAACAACACACAAGCCTTTCCTATAAATAAGCACTGAAATTATGATCGCCGGACCTATGGTTTCTGTGCAGTATTGCCAAAAGTGCCAGGAGTAAAAATGTTACTATTTACCCCACCTGTGGGGCAAGTTGTAACAGACAGGGGGTCAGTTGCAACACATGCTTACAAAGGCAGATGTCACACAGTTAATTTAAATTCAGTTTACTTTAAATAAAAGCTATATTAATAGCTATATTTCCTCTGTAATTGTCTTATTTCTTTTTTTTATTCTTCATAGCACAGTATGTTTATGTATTTATTTGTTTATTGGATAAACACATTTAAATCTATTTGCATTATTATCCATTTATCCATTATTATACATTGCATTTTTTTTGCATTATTAGCAATAAAATATATATTTTTTTCTATTAAAACAATATTTTCTATTAAAAAAACATTTTTATTTAAAAAGTTCATTACATTACACTCAAAATTCAAAAAGTTATTTTGTTTGTTTAATTGGTGTCCAACAGTGTGTGGCTTTATTGTAACACCGTTACAACTAACCCCGCTGTGTCAAGTTTTCCTCAAAACTGGCTAGCAGTCACTGTGTTTTTTACATCTTTCAAAATGGTTTCAATCTTTTAGCCTTGAAGACGGTAGTCACAACAATATAAGATTTTAAGTTTATACTTTCACAGATTTGAAAAAATATATATATCGAGTATAATAAAAAATACTTTTATGCTGCAAAAAGGTTTTGTCCTGTGTTTCTCATCCAAATTACACCAACATTTTTCAAAAATTAACCGTAAGATGTCTGCTGACACTGTGGTGAAAACCTCGGAAGCATGCCATGCTTAACCCTGAGCAAATACCTTAAAACTCTGTTACATTTAACCCTACATTACTTTGTGCCCTGCGCTCCCCTAATGTTTTTTTTTTTTTATCATAGCTGTATATCTTACAAGATCATCTCCTCTCCATGCACTTGTTTCAAACCTGTATGAGTTTCTTTCTTCAACTGTTTGGTTACCAGTATTTTTCAAAATCTCTTCTCTTATGTTCAACAGAAGAAAGAAACTCAAACAGGTTTGGAACAAGTGGAGGGTGAGTAGATTAAAAGAGTTTGTATTTTTCTGAGAACACAATCTTGCACTGTAACAAATGCTGGATTCCACACAATCGATTTGTGTTGTGACAACATGAAGGAATTAAGTTAACTTTATTTGTTTTTACACATTTAAATTGATTGAACATAAAACAATTATGTTGTGCCAAAAAACAAAAATGCTAGATTTGTGTTGATTCAGCAATAAGTTAAATAAGTCATTTGAACAAACTGCACATGTAATTTTTTTGAGTGTAGTGGTTGACAGAAATTCAGCAGATTAGATTCAAAGAGACACACTCTGTGTTGTCTAGTAGAAGCTTTATTGTACATTATCAAATACTCACAACCTTAAACCATGAACACATTAGTGCACTTAAACTGACCTGGATGTTTTTCATATACACTCCAAAAATGACATGTGTCTGTTTGTTTAAACTACTTTTTAAAATTGAGCTGGAACAACACAACTATTGAGGTTTTTGGCAGGACTACATAATTGTTTTATGTTCAATCCACTTAAATTTGTTATTTGTGTTGTTGTCCCAAATCGATTGTGTGGAAACAGCATTTTTTACAGTGTGTGGGTTCTTCAGGCGGTACACTTTAAACTGTCATTTTTACATAAATAATTTTTTTTTTTACAATATAGAGAATTGTAAAACTGGAATAACTAATGTTAAAGTACATGAGACTTATAGAAAATTATCTGATCAAGTAGCTGCTGCAAATTATGTGTATTAAAATCTGAATATTTACTATTTGAGAAGAAAGTGAACTAAACTGAATGTAAAAGATGATAGGGTGGGTTCACCAAGTTCACCTTCGAAATTGTGTTTTGTAAATGTATTTAATGCTAGTACTTACAAAGAATTTTACTAGTTAAATGTTTAGAAATGCCAATATTTTTATTATTATATTATTATTATGCCACATGGGGTGACACGGTGGCTCAGTGGTTAGCACTGTCTCACAGCAAGAAGGTCACTAGTTCGAGTCCCGGCTGGGCCAATTGGCATTTCTATGTGGAGTTTGCATGTTCTCCCCATGTTCGCATGGATTTCCTCCAGTTGCTCCAGTTTCCCCCACAGTTCAAAGACTATAGGTGAATGGAATAAACTGCAATGGCCGTATTGTATGTGTCTAAATGAGTGTGTATAGATGATTCCCAGTACTGGGTTGCAGCTGGAAGGGCATCCGCTGTGTAAAACATATGCTGGATAAGTGTTAATTAATATATTAATAAGTTAAGTATTATATTTATTTTTAAAAACAATATTTATAAAATATTTATTAAAAATAATCCAAAAATACAATTCAAATTGAATAAAGTGAAGCTGCTTGAATTTACTTAATCTAAAAATGGATATAAAATGACATTACATTGGCCAAATTAATATACTTTAGAAAAATTGATCTTAAAATATTGATGTTAAATATTCCTCACATTTGTTAGCTTTTCCCATAATTGTGAAAAGCTAACAAATGTGTCTGATATGCACAGTGGCGTAGCGCAAAATGCGGAGGCCCCCCTGCAGGGATCACCGACGGGGCCCCCAGTTGAAGGCGCGGGGGGCGGGGGGGGGGGGCAGGGATATACACATAGATATACACATATACACATATGTCTATGATCGGGAGTTTTCCTGGATGTTAGTATGCATTTTTTTTAATGATTAACATTTTTATTTGACATCACTTTTCTACATTGATGGATCACTTATCGCACGGGCATTCCTGACAAAAAGCTTGTGTTTGTGTGTATGTAAATGTACTATTCACTCTCCCTGTTAAATTTGATCTAATTATGTGCTGAAATACACCTCCTCTCCTGCTTTCACTTTTCATACTGATGGAGGGAGCGATTCGTTTGTGAATGAATCTCCGTTATGAACGACTCGTTCACTAGCCGACAATAATACAAGTTTCTGGCACCACAACATCTCTTTGTCATATTTCTTTTGCATTGTTTGCTGATTTATTCAACAAACCTAGCATAAACCGAGTGTTTAGTGCGAGTTGGTGCTACTTTGCCTTATGGTGAATGCAGTAAGTGACTACCAATGTGGCGGCGCTATAGACGCATGCTCAGGGTCCCTATGCGATATCTAGTGTATATATCTATGTCACAAATTGAGGAGCGGGGAAAGGAGGCGGAGTGGCGTGACAACGCGGGGAATCCTTCAAACTGAGGAGCGATCGATCACAAACCGAAAGTGGCGAGAGCGTCAAAGTAGCCAGAAGTCATTCATTTTTTAACGAGAACCGGCGGCGAGAAACAGCGGCGCGTCTTCATTGGCTATGACGCGGTTCGGCGGCAAGCAATCAGAATGAAGTAGTCCACCGCCTGAGCGGAGTTCAGAGAACACAGACCTGTAAACTTTGGTTCCGACCACAGTTGTTCCCAAGAGTTTGATTATTGCGGTTCCTGGATTTTCAATTATTAAAAATCGCGACGACGTGGGGCCCCCTAATCACGCGGGGCCCCCCCGCGGTGCGTGCCCTGCGGGCCCGTCCGCTACGCCACTGGATATGCAACATCACGAGGTTAATATTTTGAAAGTGAGAGTAAATGATCCACATTATATTTATTATTTATAAGCACTTAGCCGCTGCTTTTACCTCCGAGTGTTGTGCATCTAAAGCAAAACTTACCAGCAATTCCTCACAATCGACATAAAGAGTTTCAACAATCAAACCCTTTCTCTTCACTTTTCTCTCCAGAAAACGGCGGAGACGCATCATCGCGCGCCCTCAACCTCTCTGAGAAGAAGACCATCAAATCGGAGCCGGAGGACTCCAGATAGCAGCCCCCGAACGCTTTCCCTTCAGACCTACAACAGTACATGTCGTCTGTCAGTCAATACTAAAACAAGCACAACTACAGTAGAGCCTTAACAACCAATGTTGCCTCAAAATAGAGTTTATTTTACTTTCTCGCCATTTTTTGTTTTTTGCCAAAGCACCTAGAGCCCTTATTTGCATTCTCCTGAGTAGATCCACATTGTTTGTGCTGTCTGCGCCGACTGTGCTCAGTGCTCACTAGTTTAAGTCATCACTCATTACTCGTTTTTAACCTCTTCACAGGTGGGCCATGAGTCCACTATTTGTACATACGTAGAAAATGTCGGTTAAATGTTATTTAAATACTGTATGTGTTTCGTGTGTGTGTGTGCGCGTGTGTATATATGAATGCATGTAAAACTTCACTGAGATGGAGGGGCGCAGTGTTTTTAAAGTTTGTCGAGATGCCGATGTTTTCGTTGGCTGCGTCTGAAATCACATACTTCAATACTATATAGTACGTTAAAAACAGTATGCGAGCCAAGTAGCGTGTCTGAATTTATAGTATTCGATAATCAGTAGGGCGAGTACACTGGAAATAAAAAAAAAGGTTCATTGAATTATTTTAAGGTATGTGGTTGCAAACAATTTATAAGGGCTGAATTTCAGCAAAATAATTAAGTTGGACATCATTAAATAGAATTTGTTTATTTAAATACAGCTTATATAAATAGTTTGCATCTACTTTCCTTAAAAAAATGTAGTAAATCCATTGAAAAAATTGACCTATATTGACCTATAACATCTGGCGAGATTCTGAAGTGTGCATCCAATGGACGCTACGATATCCCATGATGCCGTGTGAGATGAAGGATGACGCGACGGAACTGATGTGAATAGGTCATGTGACAATAACCAATGCAGTAGTACTGAAGTGGATATAGTATGTCCGAGTTCCATTCATACTACTTGCATTCCTACAATATAGAATGTTCTAATGGTTGTGTACTGAATTCAAATTCAAATGTAGTAAATAGGCGATTTCGGACGCAGCCCAAGTGATTGCATTTTTCTTTAAAGACCCTATGAAATCATTTCCTGTATTGGCCATTTCCTGTTTCAAAAGGACCTTTGTTGAGCATATCAAGGGGTTTGTCCCTTTTTTTATTAAAGAAATTAACATGAACAGTGCTAGTTGCTGGTCGACAGCAGATGCAGCCTAATCTCACGAGAAAACGTAACTATTTTCATGTTGCCAGTTTAGTGTCTAATTTATACGAATTTGGACGAGTTGAGTCGTACGAAAGTGTACAATGGGCTCGATGCACAGTTAGAGTTTTAAAGCTCTGATTATTTCCTTGATAACTTGAAAGCTTAATGTGACTATTTTCACTTTCACAAGGTTGTTTTTACAACATGGATGTTGTAATGTAATTACAATACATTCAGTTAAATAGACTTAAGCGTACATTTAGTTGTTCAAGCGTAAAACGAGATGAAAGACCGTTATAACCACTAACGCCGTCTAGCAATAGGCTAGCGCAGAAATTACTGGGGTTATATTGTATATCTAACAGGCAGTGAAGATTGCTGATATTTTTTTAAAAATCAGATCTTAAACATGACAATTTTGTAAAAGAAAGACAGTTCACCGGAAGCCCTTGGGCTGCCTGACTAAAAATTAAAAGTCCATGTACATATAGCCAGGGCTTAATTTGTGCCAGAACACGCCGGATCGGCACCTCTAAAATCTGATCCGGCTCCTCATTTTACTGATTCCCCTAATCACCTGTCCTTCCCCGTCCGCTGTTCACTTTCACTTAGTTTCGCAACTCCCCAAATATCTTCACTTTTGTTCGCGACAACCAACCCTCACGCACTGCATATAGCCCATTGTAAAAGGAGGCGTGGCACCCAACCCCGTCTCTAAACCCAATGGTCATTGGGGAAAATCATACTAAATTGTAAAAATGAGATTGGATGAATTGATATGAATTAGTCACTAAATCAAAATGTTACGAATTACCAAGAGATTGTCTTGGCAGCTCTTTTTATTAGCAGGAGTGATGTCATCATTCTAGAGAGCATTTGATTGGACAGAAATCTGAAGGATACTGAGATTAGAGCTACATGATATAGCGAAATTGAGCAATTGCAGTATGGTGATTATTGCAATAATTAAATTGTAAAGGCAGATTTACATTAATATATATGCTGCATATTTTAGAATGAAGTAAACAATAAACAGTCGCAAATATATTTATTAACCACCAAAAATGGCAAAATGAAAGCTTGAATGTTTACATTGGAACATTCAATAATGATGTAAATATGGGTATTGTAAATTTACACTTGTACTGTAAAGAAAAAATGCATTTTAAGCATTTAATAAAATAATTATTTGATGGTTACGTTTTGCCAAATTGGTCAACTCTATATAGAATGTGGCTCTCAAAGAAATCTTTTTAAGATTTTAAAATTAATTTGATATTTTTTTTAATTAAACGTAATGTTTATATGCTCTTTATTTTCCTGCAGTCCCCAACAACGTCAACCCAAACATTACACCATTATAATTTTTTTCATAATTTTGCTTATTCAAGTAATCTGGATGTTAAAAATCACATATTTTTGCACCTTGTTAAAACAAATTGTTATCATTTATCAGCACACTAGCATAAAGATGACCTCAAATCTTACTAAAAACTCTAATTCTGATTTCATTGGGGTCTTTAAGGGAATTTTCCTCTGTCAAGAGTTTCTGATGGCAGAATCTGAATAGAAAAAGTCTCTACTATGGTGCTACAGTCGAACGAAACCCAGGAAAAACTGCGGTACATGTTGTTGTTGTTGTTAAAACACTGAAATCTTTTAGCCAGATGTTTGGCTTCCTTGAATGAATAGTAATGCCTGATTTATTCGATACTAAGCACAATTAATATATATTTATGTATGAACATCTAAAAAAGATAATACAGACAAGCATGTCTCCCCTCCTGAACAATAGTCATGTAAATAGTTAAAAAAAACATTGGCAACTGACTGGACTTGAAAACATTCCAGTCGCCATCATAATCATGCAACGTTTTTGTGTATTCTGAATATTTAGTCGTAGAGCAATACCGGGTAGCTGTTGTCACTTAACTCAGTGAACGTGTCTAGACGTCCCGACCAGGGGACAAATCACTGTACAGTATTTCTACTCTGTTCCGTAGTATAAACATAGTCTTAGATTCTGCTAACGTGAAAATGTATGTGAAACTGATATGCACTAGTGTTTGATTCTGGAATTTGCATCCTACTGCTCATTTCTTGTGTTTCTTAATGGTGATGACATGTTTTTGTACTCGTGAAACCATCGGTCACAGTCTCTGTAAGTGTCCCGTGAGGTGAAGTAGGCACAAGATAATCAGGTTTTCCACAGTTACGTGTTTGTAATGTACCGGTCAAGCTGTTATATAATCTGTATTTGTGTCGAATGACAAATACCTCTCTCGTATCGGTACACAGAGACCGATTTTTAACGTCCTGATCATACACTTCAGTATTTCAGAGGGGATATGGTGTGCTTTTATTTTTTTAGGATTGCTTTCAGAGATATCGAGTATGCAAAATCTTAATTTAAGTGCCATTTTAAACATCTTTTTGAAAGCGTGTGGTGGGTTGAGTGATGTTGATCTACTTTTTTGCCTTAGTTTCAAGCATTCCACATTACAGTTCTTACCTGGTGGTAGTTTCATTTTTGACTGGGATTTGGGAAGTTGAATGAACATCTGAGACTTCAAGTTCTATAAAGCTCTATAAAAGCACTGAACTGTAAAAAAAAATGCAGTAAAAGTTTCCATATTTTGTGATTTACTAGTGTTTTCCTTTTATTAAAGTATTGTAAAACAAAGTGCTTCAAAATCATGAGGGGGGTCTCTCCACACCACCATCAGTGTGCAGCATCCACTTGGATGATGCGACAGCAGCTACAGGATAACGACACCAGTGCGCTCACCACACACCAGCTATAGGCCGAGTGGAGAGACTCTGTGGATGGGGGTGGTTGGGAGGCCATGATAAGTAAGGGCCAATGGAGGGAATTTGGCCAGGACACTGGGGTTAAACCCAGGGTCGGTACGTCTATAGAGGTGACTCAGGTGATAAAGAATAGAGAGGGTGGCGATGTGTGCGACTGCCCCCCCCCCCCCCCCCCCTCTACCACCACCACCACCACACCCCCATTCCTAACTTTCGTCCACGGCATGCTCACTGACAGTATATTGTCCCCTTCCCTATACTGGGGCATTAGGACACAGATCACAGATTGAGCTTGCCCTGTTGGCCTCACTAACACCACTTCCAACAGCAACCTAGTTTTCCCATGCAGTCCCCCATCCAGGTACTGACCAGGCTCAGCTCTTGGCTGCAGGGTGGTATGGCTAATATGGTTGTGAATTGCATTATGGGGCCTTGATCTCTGCTCTGTCACTTTACTTTATTGACAGGTGGAGGAGTTCAAGTATCTTTGGGTTTTGTTCACAGGTGAGAGAAGAATGGAACGTGAGATTAACAGGTGGATTGGTGCAGCGGCAGCAGTAATGCGGTCGATGTATCGGTCCGTTGTGGTAAAGAAGGAGCTGAGCCAAAAGGCAAAGCTCTCGATTTACCGGTCAATCTACGGTCCTACTCTGACCTATGGTCATGAGCTTTGGGCCATTACTGAAAAGTCAAGATCTCTGATACAAGCGGCTGAAATGAGTTTCCTTCACAGGGTGGCAGGGCGCACTCTTATGCATAGGCTGAGGAGCTCTGTCACCCCGCAGGAGATCGGAGTAGAGCCACTGCTCCTCCACATTAAGAGAAGTCAGCTGAGGTGGCTTGGGCATGGAAGCCTACCAATGGAGGTGTTTCAGTCATGTCCCACTGGGAGGAGGCCTCGGGGAAGACCCAGGACACACTGGAGGGACTATGTCTCTCGGCTGGACTGGGAACGCCTCGGGATGCCCCCAGAGGAGCTGGAGGAAGTGTCTGGGGAGAGGGAAGTCTGGGGTTCTCTCCTAAGACTGCTGCCCCTGTGTACCGGTCGGAAAAGCGGATGAAAATGAATGAATGAATGATACAAGTCTTTAAAATAACAGAAAATGTACTGGCAATTTATTACAAAGTTTTGTATTGTAATATACAACACCAACCCAGACAATATATCACTTTAAACTAATAAAATTGACAATAAAAGTCACTTTTTAAAAGTCCCATATTGCAAGTCAAAAGCATGAATAAATTGGGGAAAATAAAAACATGAATCACAAAATATGGAAAACTGACATTTTTTACAGTGTGAAACAAAATTTGCTCTGTAGGAGAAAAAAAAGCTCAAATCTGATTGGACATCACTGCTTATATCGGCACCGATGACCTATATAGACATATCTAGACGCCTACCTTTGTTCCTTGCTTGTTGCTGTCTTTAACCACTCACAGAAACCATCAGTCTTTCTCTAATCTTTGTACTTGCTTTGTATAATAGACTTATGCATCTTGGACTGTGGGATGAAACTGTGTTGTCGGTAGAACTTGTTCTCATCACTTCTGAGTAGAGAGTACATTAGGATATGCATACGGTAGTCCTGCACATATTGTTTTGTAAACACTAATATATTTAATTTGTTATACAGCACATGAACATTAAACTCTATTTTTTTGACATCTGATTGTGACTTTTTCATTATCCCATGCATTTGCAGTGTTGATGTGGTTAAAATGTATTTAAAAATGAAAATCATTAGACATTTTTGTTTTTAAAACTCTATTTTTTTTTCTTCAGAATGAATCATGATAATGTATTTTCAACCCAGGCTCGTTCTGAAAACGTACCTCTATATAAATTTTTGGAGAGTGCTAAATACGTTCCAGGAGGTTACGTTGTTTTTCGCGGATCCACCAGAGGCTGCTGTGTATGCTTTTTCAAATCTTAAATTTCTCCCGTGAGTGCTATTCGCCCATGCTGATAACTGACTGACTGACTGAATAACTGACTGACTGATTGACTGACCACCCCCCCCCACACACACACTTTTTCCCTAAACCCAACCAATAGTGTTTTTAAAAGCATTGATTCTATTTTTTGGCTTCTGTTTTCATCTTACCTGCTTTCTGAAACTGTACTTGTTTACGAGTGCCGGGTCCCATAAAGGTGCTCCAGATGGAAACTTTCTTTTGTGTTTACCTTATGATTACTGTTGTTGCACGTCCACCGCATCCCGCCTCCGAATGACTGAGTTTTTTAAAAAGACACCCGGAAGACACAGAGAAACCTAAACACCTACTGCCAGGTAGCGTTTTGAAAGTGTTATTGCAGAGCTACACAAACAGCACGCAGAACTATAAATGCACAACAACGCGCAAGGCATGCTCCGTGGGTCACGCCGATCACTCTACGCAGAAATATAAAATAGTCTGCTGTGAGTGAAAGCTGAGAGGAGGAGCACAAAATTACAACCCCGCCCCCTACTCAATATTCCATTTCAGTTGGAAATACATCATCAGAATAAAAGTCTGCAGCAGCTCCAGCTTCAAAGCATTCAGGATTGATGACGATTTAAATTTCAAAATGCAACAATTTGTTAACAGGTAGTATATATATTATTATAATGTATAAATTTTACATTATAAAATTTATTTAGTATAACAAAATCACCTAAAATGCTGAATAAAATCCAAAATACAGAGATTTCATTTAAATAAAATTTTAATCTGTCATTTTTTTATGGCCAAACAACAACAAACTTACATTTAAATTAGTGATGGGCAAAAATGTATTGCAATTAATCGCACCCAAAATAAAAGTTTGTTTTGCCAATTATTAACCCAAAATAAAAGTTTGTTTTGCCATAATAAGTGCGTGTATTATTTATTATGTGTTTGTGATACACACGCATACATAGAAGCAAAGGCTTTCCTTCGGTTTAGTCTCTTTATTCATCAGAGGTCGCCACAGCGGAATTAACTGCCGACTAATCCAGCATTTTTTTTACAAAGCGGATGCCCTTCCAGATGCAACCCAGTACTGGGAAACACCCATACACACTCATTCACACACATACACTACAGCCAATTTTGTTTATTCAATTCACCTACAGCGCATGTCTTTGGACTGTAGGGGAAACCGGAGCACCCACAAGAAACCCACACAAACATGAGGAGAACATGCAAACTCCACACAAAAATACCAACTGGCCCAGCCGGTACTCGAACTAGCGACCTTCTTGCTGTGAAGCGACAGTGCTAACCACTGAGCCAATGTGTCGCCCAAATATATATATAAATATATATATATATATATATAATTTATATCTAGATATAAATAAACATTTTCTCAAATACATGCATGGATTTGTGTATATTCATATTAAAGATAACTACTTTAATTTTTGATGCAATTAATAGCGAATAATTTTGCCCAGCACTAATTAAAATGTACGTATGTATTTTGTTGTTGGTGTTTTTATATTCAGCTATTGAATATTACTGGTCACAATATTGAGGTTGCATTTATTAATGTAGGCTACCTCATTAATGTTTGCACTGTTGTTACCATTTCCTGAGGTCTGTGACTCACTAAACAATTGCTAATGGACATTTTTTATTTGCGTAGCTAGAAAACCTCCGTCTCATTTAGCACACGTCTCTGACCACAGTGACGAATCTGAATACATTTGTGCTTTGATCTTTGTCTGTAAGAAGTTATGCTGTGCATAGCAAGGAACTTCAGGCCTTCATGAGTTATTTATTTGGAAAAATAAACAGTATTACTAAGGGTCAATCTAAAATCTGCTTACCATATTTGGAACAACAGTAAAGCTTTATTTTTATATAGACTATAGCTATAGATAATAGGAGAGCAGATTTTTTCAACACATTTCTAAACATAATAATAACTCATCTCTAATAACTGATTTATTTTATCTTTGCCATGATGACAGTAAATAATATTTGACTAGATATTTTTCAAGACACTTTTATAAAGCTTAAAACAACATTTAAAGGCTTAACTAGGTTAATTAGGTTAACTAGGCAGGTTAGGGTAATTAGGCAAGTTATTGTATAATGATGGTTTGTTCTGTAGACTATTAGAAAAAAATAGCTAAAAGAGGCTAATTATTTTGACCCTAAAATGTTTTTAAAAAATTAAAAACTGCTTTTTTTCTAGTCGAAATAAAACAAATAAGACTTTCTCCAGTAGAAAAAATATTATCGGACACACTGTGGAAAAATTCCTTGCTCTGTTAAACATCATTTGGAAAATATTTTTAAAAGAAAACAAAGGGGGGCGAATAATTCTGACTTCAACCGTATCTTAGTGAAGACTAACAGACTAACAAACATGTATTTCCCTTGTGAGTAATTTTTGTACCTAAACATATGGATATGTTTTATATGAATTATATTATAAGTATGATATGTCTTTTTGTGTGTATTATATATTTCTAAGATGCTTTTTAGAAATTCGTTTTTTAAATACATATTAAATTTATTTATTTGTATTATTATCATTAAATTATAGCAAATGCTGTCATGCACTAATGCATTTATTTTTTACTTTTTTATTTATTTAAATAGTCAAAAAAACATACATACATTCATTGATCAACATAACTAACAACACAACAGCTTTAACATTGTTTACATATAAACAACAAAGACCAAAAAATAAAAAAATAAATGAAAACAACATCAGCATCATTTTGTCCATTTACAATTATATTTGGCTTTGAAAGTAATTTATGAATGGACGCCACATGGAAGTGAACTTGGACATTGAACCATTTAAATTAAGTCCTATTTTTTTCAAAACTAATGAAATGCAACACATCAATAACCCACTGTTTAAAAGAAGGGGTATTATTATTATTATTATTATTATTATATGGTATTATTTTCTTTATTATTGTTAAACTTTAAGTAAGATAACTTTTAATCATTTAATATAACAGTAATAGTAAAAGTAATTATAGTACTCAATATCTAAAACTTAAAACACGCAAAATGCAAATATGACCAAATATGTTTTATCTTCATTAAAGTCACCAAAGTTTCTCCTCCAATACCCCCAGCCCACCGCCCACTATATAACGTCTAGTTTTTATGAGGTGAGTTGTTAACCCAATGCTCTTCCCCCAATCTGGAGGACAAGGAGATACACACATACACTACGAACAATTTAGCTTACCCAATTCACCAACATCGTCATGTCTTTGGACTGTGGGGGAAACCAGAGCACCCGGGGCTCGAACCAGCGTCCTTTTTGCTGTGAGATGGCAGCGTCACCCACTGCGCCAAAGTACTTAATTAACTTTATTTTTATATTTTCTGTGTAAATATTTTATTATTATTAACGCTGGTTAAAATATACATTTAGTATGACTTATGATTAAAATGATAAAAAAAAATATTTAATTTCTAGTTTTGACAAACTCAGTATTTTAACTTAACATCATGAAATGTAAGCCTAAAAATAATATCACCTTTCAGCTGTATACCGATAAACAAATCTTTTTTATATACTTTAAGTTTTTGTTAGCAACACTGGTTTACATCAATTTCTTTTCCTTAACTATCTAGTCAATTTTTATTGATTGATTTATTATTTTTTAAATAATTAATGTAGGCGAAACTATTTCCAAACAAACCCCAGAGTAGTAAGTTGACTAATTTGATGACATGCGTGCAGACAGATGACATTGAGGGCAGCGTGTGGGTCGATGTGTCTTCACCTCTCTTCATTTGCATCTACATCATATTAACACATTTTGAAACTGCAGAATGACTCACACACACACACACTCACTGTTGTGCTTCCACCCTTTGTTGTGCGTATTTCTAAACCCAGAGCTGATAAACCGCCACACCGGATGCCCACAGTCAGCCCAAATCAGACCTTGTTTATGTCAAGCCCTGTTCACTTTCATTCATTCACAGAATCCCAACTCTTGCATCAGCAATTCAATTTTCACTAGCTTAACATTTTTGTTTTTGGTTACAAATGATACCAAATGATTTTTTAACAAACAGCCAGTGTTCAAACCCATGTCCTTATCTAAGCCTGGTGTACTATGGTAAAGCTTTCAATAAGTTTGTAATTCAAAGTGGTTCTCTGAAGTTTTGGCAGGAAATATGTGCTTTCCACCATTTGTCTTTCTGTCATGTCTGCATGAGTACATACTGTAAGAGCTGCGTCTGAAATTACATATGTTACGTCCCAGGACGTATTTGTTTCTGTTTTGTATTTTCTTTCTTTTTCTCTGCTACACCCTAATAGGTGATGATGAACGTCACCTGCTGCCACTAATGACCCATTCGGTGATTTGAGGACGAGTATAGTCGTGGACATTTAAGCAGCTTGTCTCCAAAGGAACAGGGTGTTTTTGTGTGTGCGTGGAGGCTCTTTTGTGAGACTTTAAAAATGTGCTTTTTTTTTTTTTTAATCCTGTAAGCATTATTTGTTGATTAGGAGCTTTAATTTGTTTAAGTTCAGTTGATGCTGTTGACCATCTCATACAGCCTTTGTTTCAACCTCTTTTTTTATTGTAAGTTTATGTTTTCAATACTACTTTGTTAAACACTCTTTACTCTGTTAATCAGGGATTGGGTTAGTAGAGAGAGGGGGGGGGGGGGCATTTTCCTTTTTGTAACAGTTTTCTCCTGTTTATGTTAGTAAGGGAGTGAGTATTTTTGATGTATTTTTCTTTTATAGATAATTAGTTCTTCCCTTTCTCTCAGTTAGAGAATTTTTGTTTGTTGTTTTGGCTTGAACCCCCTCTTGAAGTTTTTTTTTTTTTTTTTTTTTTTTTTTTTTTTTTTTTTTTTGGGACCCTCCCTTAATTCTTTAATAAATATTTTGTTAATCTTCATTCAGGTTGTATTATTTCTTTTGTTTTAGTCCTTTGAGAAGTGTCTCATAGGACCTCAATGCTGACACACACACACAAAACTCCACTAACATTCTGTTGTGTACCCGTGTCCCCCTAGACAGAGTTGAAGGGAACGTAACACATACTTTAATACTATAAGGTGGGATAATTAAACCTTTTAATTTCTATATGAAATTGGGAAAGTATAGCATTAGAAATTAGACAGAGAAACTGAAATTATTAGTATAACAGTAGTACCAACCCAGGCTCATTCGGAAAACATAATGTAACTCTATTTGTGGAAACTGTCAAATACATCCCAGGAGGTATGTCTTTTTATTATTATTATTATTATTTTTTTTTTTGCAGTTTTTGTTTACACAAATCCACCAGCGGCCCCTGTGTACGCTTTTTAAGATCTCAAATTTCTGTTGCTAGTGCCATTCGTGCCTGTTGTTCTATCGTAAATCCACCAGAGGCCGCTGTCGACTGACTGAATGACAGACTGACTGAACGATCAACCTTCCCCCTTCCCTAATCGCAACCAATAGTATTTTAAAAAGCATTGATTGATCTGCCTACTCACTCCCCTTAACCCTACCGACAAATTTAAAAAGCAATTCAGAAAAAGAAAAGCCCTCGTCTGATTTTTACCACATTCTCAGCCTGTTTTTTACTTGTTTATTTTATTTTTTGGCTTCTGTTTTTGTCTTACCCGTTTTCTGGAACCATTCTTCACCAGACTCAAACCCTGTCATCGTGGTCATCTCATCTCTTTGTCCCAAGTCCACCGGCGTACATGTCGAGCTAATGAACAAAATGGTAATGGCTGGAAAAACGCCCATATAGAGGTAAGCGTTCAGCTGGTAAGCGCGAAAAGGAATGGCGTCATACCACCCCGTAGTGTTCATTTAAAAAATTAAATGCAGCCATAAGTACTTCTGGCAACATAATTCACGATCTTCAGAAATGTATATAGGGCTATGTTTTCAGAATGAGCCTGTGTTGGATAATACACGCAATATACAAACAGTCACACAGTGCTACTGTTGTTTACATAAACGATTTGAAAACAAAGAATACAAATAATAATTTGCACCTTTTGATGTGGTTTGAGCTAAATGAATGTAAGATTTTATTGCTTTTGTAGCGTGTTGAATAAGTAACATGTATTTCGTTAATAGCCGAAATTGAGTTTTGTGGTGGGGTTTGGTCCCATGCCTCTTTTTAAAAATCGTACATTTTCGTACGACTGAACCCATACCAATTCCTATAAATTAGCCACTAAACTAACAAAATGTAAAATAGTTATGTTTCCTTGTGAGATCAGACTGGACCTGTCCAATTTCGGAGCAATCACATGAAATTCTGCACCAAAAACACGAACAGAAGAAAATCTCTCCTAAAAGATGAATACTGATAAGAGTCATGAATATTTGCAACAAATACAGGCACACACCTCAAAAATTTAAGCCAGCAGCTCCCGGATGTCCTTTACATGTGTAAAAAAAATCAGGAATGAGCGACTCGGTTCATAAATTCCTTTCACAAACTACAGCCATACCCCAATGGGAACCATAGCGCCAAAACAACATTAAACTGACAACAAGCATGACGTAAACATGTCAAAAATGCTAATTTATTTGATGTCAAAACCTTGACGTCTATTTGACATCCACACATTATTGACCATTTGATCACTAAATAAAATACACACAAAAGTATTATGATGATATACATTTTATTCATCTGAAAACTTGAAATGAAAGTTAGACTGGATTTTTGCATTCAAACTGACATCAAACAATAATGTCAAAAATCGATAAGCCTCCAGGACAATCCTGTATTAATTTTTGGCATGTTTATTGACATATTTTTTACTTGAATGTTTTATGTCAAGTTGATGTTGTTTTGACATCAAATTCGTTGATTGATATCAAATCAATTCGCATTTTTGACATGGTTTTTAAATGTTGTTTTGACATTTTGCACAACTTTTCCTAACGGGAAAAACATATACAACCTAATGAGCAAAAATCACACAGTGTATGGCCACCATTACTATCAGATCACATTTTTTGGTGAAATACGTACTTAGAATACCATTTCAGCCTACTAGTTGGAAGGTTTATTTCTGATATTAAAAACTGCCATTGTAGAAATCAAATTCCTGATGTGAACAATTAGCATTTTAACGAGAATTCAATCCTGCGAATGAATCAAAGTTAAACGGCTTGCCATCCTGAAATCACGTTATCAAGTCATTGTGGATTGATTGTCTTCCTTAGAATTGGGGTCATTTTGGCCGTGTATGTTACATATTATACATTACTGCAACGTACGTAAAAGAATTTTGCTACAGATGTTTCAAAATACGCTGTCTGTGTGTCACCAGAGCTCTCGTTAATGATTGAGAAGATCAATGCAAGTAGCTAGAGCATTGAGTGGAGTCCAGAGAAAACACATTAGTTTATACTGCCCTCTAGAGTTTCTCACCTCTTGGTATCAACTGAGCATCATTTAAACGCCACAACCTGCCCTTGAGCAGACCTATTCTTGGTTACTTACTGATCTAATGGAGATTATATCAGCGTGGTTACTAGATGTTCATGCATTGGTGACCACAGTGGACGCATATTGCGATTTGTCGCAATGTCCTGAAACCTCAAATCATCTCAAACTGGAAAGATGAATTTTTATAATTTTTTTTTTTTTGCTTTTTTTTATATTATTTAATTTATTCATTTTTTTTACTGGTAAGATTCGCACATCGGATGCACAGCTGCTGTCACGTCATATGGACTAAAACTTTTAGTGCCTTGGTAAATATGCAACACATTTTTTAAATCAAATATTATGCTGAAAATAAAATTTTATCCTACATATTTTTAATAACGAGTATGGAATGAGTAGTACAAAAAAACTATTATTTTAGTAATATTTGCTGTTAACTTTCAGTAATATCCCAGCATTTTTAAAGATGTCTAATAGATGTCTAATACACGACTAAAGATGGTTGTCTTTGGCAAAAACAAGGCTAAATTTGACTGTCAGTGAAAATTTAATAGACGTCTAAGAATAGGCCAAGTTTAGCTTTGTTTTAGCCAAGCTGTCTACATTTAGATGTCTTTTATTAAACACGAAACTGTTTGTTGGGATGTATCTTCTATTGGCTGACTTTTTACATTAATACTAAAAAAAAAGATTAACGTTAAAATGTGTCAAAGAAAATGCCCGCCTCTGGTTATTCCTAATTTACTGTTATATAAACTGGTTTTATGTGTACTACAGTTCATGTTTATTTATATTTTACTATAGACATGTTATGAGATACATTTTAAGGAAGTTTCACCAAAATCTGACTTTTTTGCATAAAAAAATGTACAGAGTAAAAGAAAACATGACAAAGCCATTTGACTATCTTGTTCATAAACAATAGTGTCAGGATTTTTCATCTTGATGACATTGACACTTTCATTGACATCAATACTTGCTTTTGAGGAATGAGCTCTCCATTTTGCGCAAGTGACGTGCTTTTGCAGGTTATCAGCTAATATTTGCAGTTTGTACTAATTGTTTTGAGAAATGCATTAACTGTTGTGCAGAAATGCACTAGTGTTGTGAGGAATGCACCAAAGCGACAGAGAAAAACTGATATCTATTTTACAACCACATTGTACAAATTCTCCAGAAGATGGCAGCATTTCACTATATCGGTGCTCATGCATCGTTTTCTTGTGATTGTGAAGAGTGAAATCATGATTTGATCTAGAATTTCTCCTTTGAGACAGTAGAGGGCGCAAACCGACACATTTTCCCTTGTTTTAGGCCAAAATTTAGAAGTTTCTAGAAATACAGGCCTCAGTGACTCATATCATCATTCTTTTCAAGGGCGTTCAGAACTACTTGTCTGTATTTTTTTGGTCTATTTTTAAGCATAATACTTTTTTCCTGTATCCTGGGTTACAGAAGTAGTTTTCTCATTTCATTTCAAGGGAGAAAAAAATATATATAAATAAAAGATTTCAGATCATGAATCAAACCAATCAGCTTTGAATGTCAACACTGTTGGAAACTTAAGGTCAAATGCATTACATTGATGTAAATTTTTCTGAGATTGGCCTGATAGCACCCTTTGTAATGAAGTGTGTGAGTTCATGGAGACTTCATGGAATTTATGGGGTTGTGATTTAAATGAAGTATAAAATCTCAGCCCATAAAAAAAGCTATTTTAGTCTATAGTGATGGCTTCTTATGTATAAACAGAGATTGCTTAACTCCTTGAACTGTTACTGAATGATTGCACAAGCCCATATGTACACCTGAAATGCTCAAAGTGCCTTCATTTTCTCTTTATATTAAACACACAGAGTTTTCTTGAGCTTCCTGCAGAGCTGAGCTCTTTATTTTGCAGCCGCTAGAGATAAGCAGCTTTCTCTAAAACATGCCTCAATCCTATTTTGTTGTCAGCAAGCTTCTCACCTGGTTCCTTCTTATTTTAACATTTCCAGGCATCAGATTATTGCATCAAGTGCTTTCTATCTATCTGTCTATCTATCTATCTATCTATCTATCTATCTATCTATCTATCTATCTATCTATCTATCTATCTATCTATCTATCTATC
The DNA here is from genome assembly GCF_052040795.2 of Danio rerio. NCBI lineage: Eukaryota > Metazoa > Chordata > Actinopteri > Cypriniformes > Danionidae > Danio > Danio rerio. Next base: position 43,213,640 of record NC_141029.1, on the reverse strand, counting down.
TATCTATCTATCTATCTATCTATCTATCTATCTATCTGTCTGTCTGTCTGTCTGTCTGTCTGTCTGTCTGTCTGTCTGTCTATCTATCTATCATCCACCCATCCATCCATCCATCCATCCATCCATCTATCCATCCTTCCCTCCTTCCTTCCTTCCTTCCTTCCTTCTGTGCATCTATCTGCCTGTCTGCCTGCCTGCCTGTCTGTCTGTCTGTCTGTCTGTCTGTCTGTCTGTCTGTCTGTCTGTCTACGTCCGTCCATCCGTCCGTCCGTCCGTCCGTTCATCCGTCTATCTATCTCAAACATACCAAAAGAGAAAAAGTTTTACATGAGAGAATAATGACTTGAACCATTCAGAGATGTCTTGTTATCATCCATAATGGCTTGTACAAATCATAGATGTCATACAATGAAAATAAATATCAAATTAAAAGTAAAAGGGCATATTATAAATGTTGTTATTTTTATTTAAGTTTTTTATTTAAGACAATGTTTTTAAACGTGTAAAGTACTGATGACATTTCAAGTAATTTTTTTACAATAACTCCTGCAACGTAGTACTATTTATAAGATAAAGTAACAAACATATGTAATTTTTAGACAATTAACAAAGCATTTTTTCACCACAAATAAAACATTTGTTATTCTGACCAACTGTTTTGCTCTTTAAACGACTTATGTTAAAATTAGTTATTGTACTAACTAGTATAACGTTATGTTTATGATGTATATGGGAAAAAAAAGATAAATGTACTTAAAGCATCATCCACACAAGTTTTCTCAAATAAACGTCACTACAAAGTCAAACCCAACGCTGGCCGAAGTGAGTCATTGCAGGATGTGATGCATGGCCATCAAAAATGAAACATGCTTAATTCAGCCAATGACGTGAGAGAATACTTGCATATATTATCACGCCGCCCAATAGGACGTTAGGTGGGCGTGTACGAGTGCGTTTGCTCGGCGTTCGTCATTAAAAAGATCCTCACAGACTCAGTAGGTGCGCAAAGTGTGGGAATTGACAGTGCCGTGGCTTCCAGAACTACAAGTTGTCTTCTAGTATTATTAAAAATAAAGACATTAAAACTGAAGTAGCTCGATAGAACTGAAATGTTACAGTTTAGGGCTTCAATTGTGCTGAAGGAGTTGATTCAAACCAGCCCTAAGCGTTTGTTGTCGGACATTATTAGGCACAAAAAGACTTTACCTAACGCGTACTGCTTCAGCGCTGCTAATAATGGCAGAATATCTAAACTAAACATTGTCCATTATGGAAGGTGTTTCATTCAGCCTTTAGCTGGGAGAAGATTCCTATGTACAAAGACCGAGGGAGCGATTGAACCCACTGAGACAGCGAAGAAAGATGAGACCGTCCAGGAAGCGGCGGCAGATAAGTACGGATTTTTATTTATTTATTTTGTCAGTTGATCATGACGCATGAGAAAATAAACGTTACTGATCTGGTGTCTATTACATGTGTGCAGCACACGCGCCAAAATACGCATGAATGGCTGGCAACGTGGCGCTGTGTGTACACTTTTACAGCAAGTGGATGGAGAACATGTGTAGTAATATTGTTATTAAACATGATTGATAAAAGTATAATAATACCGATTTTATTTGGTTTTGAACGAGTATGCAACGTTTCTGGAAATGGGACACTCCCTATTAATGTGAAGGGCATTCATACAAGCTAGATCTGTCATATGTGATGTTTTTGAACGGATTTTTATTCGTGAGTGAAGCTGACTTCCATGCACTGACTCGTATTTTCCGTTCACTTAAAGTGTGTCCTCTTTTTTTGAAGCGTGACTTCTGATCTGTCATTACATACTAAACAAGCCAATAGTATTCTAGTGTGGACTGTGAATAAGCATTTCATTGGTTTAACACTGATGGAATACGCCCCCTTTTTATTTATTTTTATTTATCTTTTTATTTTACCATGAATTTCCCATTCAGATATGCACCCCAAAATGGCAGCACAAAAAGTTTCAGATACAAAATTAGACACATAAAACATCACAAATTAAAATTTACACAAAACATTCACATGATTAATCCAGGTAGGACTTCAGAAGATTTTAAAAAATATTTAGAGATGGATTTGTTTCTAATATGATAACACTGATAACGCATTTCATTTAATAATGTAGGGCTGAAATGGGATAACACTGTTTTACTAAACTCTACACTCTTAGAAGAAATGGTGCAATGTTGTATTAAAATAGGTACAAACCCTTGTCACTGGGGCAGTACCTTTTTATGGGACAGAATTGTACCTTAAGACAAAGAAATACATTTGTACCATTGCCGTTTGAACCTAAAAGTACATGATTTGAACCATGGAAAACCAAAATGTCCCTTTGGCTTTTGAAACCTGCAGTTACAATATTGTACCATCATCAAAGGGACAAATCTGATCTATGAAGGTACCACTACAGCGACAAGACAATTTGTACCTTAACAGTGTCAAAAATGCTTACTAAACATTTATTTAAAATGCCTTAAATGTTTAGTTTACAATACCTATAGGTTTATATTTTGCCAGTTTTGTATTATTGAACTTAATGAATGTTCATGAGTTTCTATAAACATATGTTTTAAATGATGATTCTTGTTTTAATATGGAAATTATTAATAAATCACTTTGCCTTTCCAGTAATATTTATTTTATACATATTGTAATAAAGAAGGAGTTGTTCAACGTTTATGTACCTTTTTATGAGAGCAATTGTGTACCTTCACTTCACAGTTGTACCATAAAAGGCACAGAACAGCATCATAAGAGGTCTTTTCTGTACCATATAAGGTACAATATTTACAAAGGTACAAAACTGTTCCTCAAGGAACATTTTTTGTACCACCGTGTATCTTTTTTTCTGAGAGGAACAGTTAAATGTAGTTTAAAAGAATTTAGTGTACTATAACTACAAGTATAACATGATAAAAGTTTACAAATATAAGATGGCAATATACCCAATAATGCTCTAGCGGTGAATAGAAGCATAAGCATGTTTCTCCTTTGGTGCAGGGAAAACCATCAAACCATTTTGTACAAAGTACAATGATGGGTATGTGAAGATGCATTTATCACAAATCGTATTGCAGCATGAACTATACTGTCCAGCTTTTTTAAATAATGGCAGGTTTGCAGGCAAGGCAAGTTTATTTATATAGCACATTTCATACACAGTGGCAATTCAAAGTGCTTTACATAAACAGGAATAAACGTACCTAATGTTGGAGCACATCTGATCATTTCTGGAAGCTGATTCCAGCAGCAGGGGGCGTAATAGCTGAAGGCTGATTCACCCTGCTTTGACTGAACCCTTAGAATTTCTTGTTTATTTGATCCTAAAGATCTGAGTGATTTGTTAGGTTTGTATTCAGTGAGCATATCTGTAATGTATTGAGGTCCTAGGTCATTTAGTGATTTATATACCAGTAATAATACTTCAAAACAGGGGTTACCAATCTCAGTTCTGGAGGGCCGGTGTCCCTCCAGAGTTTAGCTCCAACTTGCCTCAACACACCTGCCTGGATGTTTCAAGTATACCTAGTAAGACTTTGATTAGCTTGTTCAGGTGTGTTTGAGTAGGGTTGGAGCGAAAATCTGCAGGACACCGGCCCTCCAGGAACAAGTTTGGTGACCCCTGCTTTAAAATATATTCTGAATGTAACTGGGAGCCAGTGTAAAAACCTGAGGACAGGTGTGATGTGCTCTGATATTCTGGTTCTAGTCAGAATCCTGGCAGAAGCGTTCTGGATGAGCTGCAACTGTTTGACTGTCTTTTTGGGAAGGCTAGTGAGGAGTCCATTACAGTAATCCACCCTGCTGGTGATAAAAGCATGAACAAGTTTTCAATGAAAACAATGCATCTAATTCTTGCAATGTTTTTAAGTTGATAGTACGCTGATTTACCAACTGCTTTGACATGACTATTGAATCTCAGATCTGTCTCCAGAATCACACCAAGATTCTTGACCTTGACCATGCATATAACTACATCTCCATAATCTAAATAATCACTGAATAGAAACAGATTTGGATAATTCTTTTTCTTGTTTTGAAATGACTTCTTAATACAAAAAAGAAAACCCAATTTTGGCCTGAGCGTCTTTACACGATTTTTAATATGAATATTAAAACCCAACCACTCATCAAACCATATGTCTAAATATTTATAGACCACTTTGAGGGATGTAAACAAAAACAATGATCCCATCATATTTCCTGTTAGATTTTTAATTTCTATAGCTTTAGAAAATCCAAAATGGTCCACATATTGAAAAAATAATGTTATGATATTGTTTTAACATTGAGTTGATTACAGTTATGAAATAGTTTAATAACAAGCAGGAATGTTTATGGGCCAATGGCATGACCACATTGAAATGGTCTATAACTGTTTACTTTTTCAAAACAGTCCCCCTTACAGGGTTAAGATTGGTAAAACTTCCATTTTTGTATGACTGCGATTAAAAACCATATATTTAGTGTTTTTTTTTTTGCATTTAAAGCCATCTTTAATTTCAGCAGTGATAGTTGCACTGCAGTTTTGCGCTTGCAAGCTTTAATGAACAAATTGTCCAATTTAGTTTAAACAAATGACTTAATGAGCTGTGATTATATACTTTGGCATTTTTAGTCAAAGAATATTAAGGAAGTTTTATCTTCCTGAAAATCAGCTGTGAAAAACACAATGGCTGCATAAAAAATAGCGTACTTCCTTACTGTAAAGTAGTCAAAGAACCACAGTATGTGGTTCTACAAGTAATCCTATATCTAATTTCATTGTAAACCGTAAAAATGTTGGGTTGCACAATATTCCATCATGTTAATACAACACAAATTGAGTAAGTTAACTTTTAACTGGGGCGAGGCAGTGGCGCAGTAGGTAGTGCTGTCGCCTCACAGCAAGAAGGTCCCTGGGTCGCTGGTTCAAACCTCAGCTCAGTTGGCGATTCTGTGTGGAGTTTGAATGTTCTCCCTGCCTTTGCGTGGGTTTCCTCCAGGTGCTCCGGTTTCCCCCACAGTCCAAAGACATGCGGTACAGGTTAATTGGATAGGCTAAATTGTCCGTTGTGTATGTGTATGTGTGTGTGTGTGTGTGAATGTGTGTGTGGATGTTTCCCAGAGATGGGTTGCGGCTGGAAGGGCATCCGCTGTGTAAAAACTTGCTGGATAAGTTGGCGGTTCATTTCGCTGTGGCGACCCCGGATTAATAAAGGGACTAAGACGACAAGAATATGAATGAACTTTTAAGTGGCTTGAATATAAAACAATTAAGTTGTCCCAATAAAACCCCTCAAGAATTTTGTTGATTCAGCTCATTTTAAGTAGTTTGAACGAGCAGCAAAATTATTTTTTGAGTTCACTCACAAAAGAAAAGACAAAAAGATTGCCTTTTTAAATAAGATTCTGACCCGTTCATGCAATAGACGTAGAGGGCACATGATTTTTTCACATGACATTTGTGAATCAAAGTTAAAGTCAGCTTTATTGTCTATTCAACCACATACAGAGTATCAAAACTGCATTACTCTCAGACCCTAGGTGCATGACAGAAAATATTAATACAAAAAGTATAATTTAAAAAAGAAATGACAATGAATTGGTGAAGTTTTGTTCCTCGCCACTGGCTTGCTTGGTTTGGGACTTGTGGAGCTGCACATCAATGGATTGCTCTTTAGTGTTTGGAGCCTTAGCAGTGAAAATTAAACCACACTGAACTGAACAACTGAACTAAAAAAAAAACTGGACTGACACAGTTTCAGTTTACTACAACTTCTATGTTAAGGTGCTTTGACACAATCTACATTGTAAAAGTGCTTTATAAATAAAGCGATGAACTGAATTAAATACAATTAATAAAATCTAAAAATATAAGTAAAAATACAAATTTTAAACAGTACAATTACACTTAAGGGTACATGGCAAGGAGTGCAAACCAGAGTACAGTATAATGCAAAACAGTATATAGTATATACCGTAATCGTGATAAAACTGCTGCTGAAATATCTCTTCAAAATAACAGAAGTAGTTAGTACAGACTACATTTTAACCAAATACATTCATTCGTCTGATTTATTCTGAACATATTATTTTAGTAGTCTAAAATAAATATAAGTTATTCAGACCATAAACTCTAACTATAATACACAATTTTAACAATCGTTTTAATCGAGAGTAGGGCTACATGATATTGAAAAAATCTATCATTGCGATATTTTTTATTCTGCGATATATATTTCGATACAACTACAAATTAACTAGATGGAAATAACTACTGTATTTGGAAAGAATTTATAATTTTTTAGATTGATTGGGATGATTCTGTAGGGTAGTGCACAAAATATAGTAAACTACAATCCTACAATACTATAATCTATAAGCAGCTAAATTCGCTAAAGAAAAATATACAAATGAAATAAAGAACGTTTTATTGTTTTCAGAGGAGTCAAACTGTTTTCAGATATACAGTAATTGAATAATCAAATGTAAAATAATACTGCATAGTCAATAAACAATAAACAATTCAATAAAATTGATCGTTATTAATCTATTAGTTACAAACGGTACAATTTCTTATGCCTGAATGCTTTTAAAACCTCACACAGTCACATGCCTCAAAAACACTTGCGAAATGATCAATTGCATATTGTAAATACTTGAGATGTGACTATTATGAATGATCACATTGCGATATTGATGCTAAAACGATATATTGTGCAGTCCTAATAGAGAGTGTGAAGCTATGTCATGCAAGAAGGATCTGATACTGATACTAAAATGCATACTGATGATATCTGCATGCCTTTTGCTTTGTTTTTGCCTTGAAATTAGACACTCATATTTTTCATCATTTCATTAATACAAAGAATGCAATTAAGTTGCTGCACTGCACGATGATGGGATGTTTTTGCAGTAGTTTTGCTGATACAGAAACGTACACACTGCTTTTTCCTGTATTTATTTCACACGCAACAGCAAATTCGAATTCCCTGAAACCTGTGAACAGTTTGGTTGCATGCAAGTGCAATAATTCATGATATGAGCGACAATTCTGATAGTTAAACTCCCAAAGGTACTGCTAATTATTAAACGAACCAAAAAACTATAGCTGACATTTTCTGAAACTCTCAATTAGGGTCATGATATTGGAAAAATCTGACATTGCGATATATATTTTTTAGTGCCATATATATTGCGATAGGATGCTCTATTTGAAAAGATTTCATTAATTTGGTCGACTGGGATGATCAAGTCTTTTTCTATGCAGTGCATTATAATAAATTACAAGCAAATATACATAAATAACTTGTGCTTTTTGGTTTCATAGGAAGCCAAACAGTATTCAAGTGCAGAAATTGAACAATCAAATGTAAAATAACATGGTCATGATTGTAAAATAATTTAAAAAACAAATTTTTAAGTAATATATTTAATCTAAACCTGCAACTATTGCAGATACACACATTGTGATATCGATACTCAAATATATATTGTTTAGCTTTACTTTCAATACTCTGATTGTTTTATTGAGATGACTCGATGAGTGCTGGGTTTAATTAGTGAAATTAGGGCTGTGCAGTTAATCAAAGTTTAATTAGGATTTTTGCCTCACAATTATTAAAAACAATAATTGAGATATAAAGATTATCGTGAGCCCAAACCCTTCCCAGCAGTCTACATTAATGACTATTAAAGCAAAATTTGAAGTGGAAATCAGTAAAATCATTTAATGTGACTATTGCAGCATGGTGCTTGACTTATTGATGTGTATTAGATTTATTAATGTTTTTAAAAGTGTGAAAGAGAACATGGGCTTTTCTGTGTATGCGCTCAGAGACAAACAGAAAGTGAACATGTAAAGTCATATTTTAGTTTAAGGTACGTCCAAATCAAACCTAAGGTAATCAAACCAAACCTGCCAATTATGAATAAACCCTCAGTGGATTTGTAGACAAACAAATATCAATTGAATTTATTAATCAGACTTGCAGGTGTGGTTAATGATTCCTTACTGTTTTTAATTAATTAGATGAGTTACTCCATACATAGCAGAAAGACTCGTTGAATCCTGCTGCCATAATAATGTGACTTAAAAAAAAGAGTCACTGTAGCATTCAGAGCTGCACATTATATAATTTCAGCATTCATATCGCAATGTGCACATCCACAATAGACATGTGTGAAATGTTCTCTTGGCATTAGAGTTGATCATATAGTTTGTTATTTCCCAGTACTGGGTTGCAGCTGGAGGGGTATCAGCTGTGTAAAACATATGCTGGATAGGTTTGTGGTTCATTCCGCTGTGGTGACCCTTGATAAATAAAGGGACTAAGCTGAAAGAAAATGAATGAATGTAGTTTGTCATTGGAAAATTTTGCCATAATTTAGTGAAAATGGATCATTTCCATGTGTTTTTAAAACCTGTGACTATTAATCATTTCAAGAGAGCTTGAAAACACAAGAAATAATAACATTTGTTGCTTTACACTCTAAAAATGCCAAGTTATTTCAACCCTAGGAACTAACCCAACTACTGGGTTATTTATTTTTTTTATTAAATGAATATGACAAATTTAACCCTATGTTTGGTTTAGTCCAAATTTTACCCAATTTGGGTTTAAATAACCCACCATTTCTTGATATTTTGATATTTTACATTTGATTATTCAAGTTCTGTCTTTGAATACTTTATGACATCTCAGAAAACCAGAAAAGTACTGTTTATTTCATTTGTATCTTTAGTCTATTGGATTCCTACTTGTGATTTGTTTATTGTATGTTACACAGATCAACTTCCCTACATAATCATCTAAATTTCTATTTAATCGCAAATTTATAGTTTTCGTGATAATAGTATATGCACATATCACAGACATGCATGACAAGTTACATTTATTTTATCCATTAATTGTTTATCTAAATTTGACCAATCAGAATTGGCCTCACTATCTTTATCCCCGCCTCCCTAGTAGTTGCTGTTCTGCTGTTGGCTGAAGCGGCCCAAAGGTGAAAGCAGATCTAAAAATAAAAACTAATGGCGGGAGTCGAGATGAGAGAAATGAAAAAAAAGAAAAGAAAACTGCCAATCAGACTAAGAATATCTGCTGATTTTTACTCATTCATAGTGTCTAAATGTTTGCACCTTGACACTGTTTTTTTGTCTGAATAAGAATTAATTATATCTTAAAATGGTCTTTTACCTGTTAATATCAATAAATAAATATAGATAAAAAAATAGAATTGGCGACATGGTGGCGTAGTAGGTAGTGCTGTCGCCTTACAGCAAGAAAGTCGCTGGTTCGAGACTCAGCTGGGTCAGTTGGCATTTCTGTGTGGAGTTTCCATGTTCTCCCCGCATTCGCATGGTTTTCCTGTGGGTGCTCCGGTTTCCCCCACAAGTCAATAGACATGCGGTGCAGGTGAATTGGGTAGGCTAAAATTGTCCGTAATGTATGAGTGTGAATGGGTGTTTCCCCATGATGGGTTGCAGCTGGAAGGGCTTCTGCTGCGTAAAACAAATGCTGGATAAGTTTTCAGTTCATTCTGCTGTGGCGCCCCCAGATTATTAAAGGGACTAAGCTGAAAAGAAAATGAATGAATGAAAAATAGCATTTTCCTATGGAAAGTATTGTAAGAAATTTTGTTTTGGCAACACTTAACAATAACCATTTTGTATATTTTTCCAGTATCGTGCAGCCCTAATCCTAACTCAAAAATTCTGAATTCCGTCCAACTATTCAAACCATCTGATTAGACGGTATTTATCATACAAAATGTGTCAGAGAAAAAAAAAATATCGCAGTATTTTTCCAATAGACCCTTTTGACATTTCCGGGCGGAAGTCATCATAGTTGGGCAAACTTAGAGCGCAGTGAATGGGAGAGTAAAACAAATTATATTTTTTCAATCCTATTGCTTAAATAATAATTTAAAAAAAACTTTTAAAATGGAAAAAAAAATGTGTGAGACTGAAAACAGCAGCCAGGTGAGAGAACAACATCAAATTTACTGTCCTGTTCCATACATGCTGCATTAGAAACACCTCGCATAAGCAGTAATTAGGGGTTCAAGCACTGTAAGGCCTAGTTTGTTTTTTGTAATTTGATGCAAAGATGATATAATACATATGTAAATACATATAAATGTTAATAGTTTTTTTTTATCAAAATCTTAATAGCGTAGTTAAAAATTAAGATGTTAATGACCATTAAATGCATCATAACAATCTTGTAAAAAGGGTCCATTTCGTGTAGCTATAGTAGGATTCAGTAACATTATTTATGTTTAACCATGAAAAGTAACGAGTCACAGGGATGAATCAAAATAAAACCGTTATGAATGTTTACTGTGTGTTAGTTGGAGAAGGGAGTGGCGGTGGCGGCGGCTCTTATCAGCTGCTAGATTATGACACCATAGATGCGGCAGCTGTGGAATGTCAATAATGCACTTCCGCAAACAGGCCACGAGCACATGGGCAGATCATTAAAACTCTGCCACAGTGTTGTCAGGCACCATTTTTCTCTTATTAACAAACAAATTATCCCATTTCTAGATGTATGTATTGAAAAAAAACACTCCCTGACAGTATTATTGATCTTTCCCTCACACTCCCTGTGGCTCACACAGTGTGCGTGACTCATCGCTCGTCTGTCCATATGGATTATTTATAAGATGACGCAGAAGGCTCGTGCTGTCCCTGCAGAGAGACTTTAATCGAGGGCTTGATCATCCTCTCACGGATGCCATCCTGTCTCATGATGACTGTGGTTATCCAGACTGTCTGCTTTGTGTTAGACAAGGTGAAGAGATGTGGGTTTTCGGCATTATTCGGGAGACTTTTAGCCTTCCTTTGCTATTCTGTTAATGAAACACTGGGCATTTGTTCAGCTGGCATAAAGAGGTTCATGATGTATAATCTTGTTTAGTGACTTGTTGGATTTGGACTAATAGGTAACATGTTGCATTACAGAAGATTTCACAAACTGCTAAACGGTCCTAGTTATGTGTACACATGTAATTGTTATTGTTATTAAGTAAAATAAAACAATTTCATTTGGATTAGGATTTTGGATTTGGATTCATTTGGATTAGGGCTCGGTGATATTGAAAAAAAAAAACAGTCTTGATAATTATTTTCTATATTGATTGATAACAATATATATTTCGATATAAGGTGTTAATGCTTTCAGATTTAAAAGAGCTCCCCAACAATGACTGAAGCCACAAAAATGAGAGGGTCTATTAAATGGCATGACGTTTATATTTCAATCATTACCTGTCACCAGTGATGATGCAAATCAGCATTATCACATCACACATTAACTGCTGTAATATATCTGGTTGTTGTGTGTATGGCCGAGCCTTAGACACACACACAGTCATTCTTCCACAGACTATATGCAGTCAAAACTCAAGCTTTTTGTTTCTTGTTGTACATATTGAAGGGGTAGTTTAAATTGCTACTGTATAAAAATACTACAAATGATAGGCATAATAATTATTATTCTGCCACAAACAATTGTCGAAACAAATATTAGCGAAACGATCATATGTGTTACACCACCAGCATAACGTGTAAGCCATGAAGAAGTGTTTAAATACAAGTGTTATAGAACTGATAATAATCAACGACCCTTGAAAATCTACAAAAATAGAGCACTTACTGTACATTATATTTTACTGTTTAAATTAGCCACAGTACACTACACTGAGAGAAAATGAAAGCAAAACTAATCTGAATGCAGTACTTTAAATGTCAAAACCACAAGTGGCTAGAAGAGACTGAACAACATTGATAGTAATTCAAAAATATATGTTTTGGCGGGCAGAATCTTACTATATTTTTGACATCACTTGCGGGCCGGAGGAAGGAGGTGGGCGGTCCCTAAGTTTAAGCGGTCCGCTGGCAGTTTAAGACCCCTGAGTAAAAATGTTTAGAGCTTATCATTGTTATTGACATAAATTTTACCGCAATTGGATATACTGTAATATCGTTTATTGGCCCAGCCCTAATTTGGATTATGCAGTTTTAACAAACGTAATGTGATTCTTAAAAATAACATAGCATAATTTAGCTATGGGGTCATCAAATCCACCAAATACTCAATTTATTTCAATATTATTAGTAGGGGTGTGATCCTGCTCTGGTCTCATGGTTCAGTTTAGTGACAATTATCATATTATCGATTTGGTTTAATTCAATGTCATGGTGCACTGGCAATTGTACAAGAACACAATTTTGTCTTTCAATACAAGCAGTCAGATTTATAAACTGAACCATTAGTTTAACCAGCTCAACAAAAACATGTTTTTTTGAATGTTCAGTATCAAACCAAACTCAAGTACAGGCACAGAACACATATAGAGCAAATACACAAAGGTAAATCATAATCCCGCTTGCTTTTTTAACACCGTAGAGTAGGCATGGGACGATAACCGGTTTCAAGGTTTACTGCAGTTTGGAAAAGCCAAGGTTTTAAAACCGTTAAAATTTTCTGTTATACTGTTACTACAGCGTATTTAAGTAGTTTTTTTTACGTATTTTAGTGACTTTTTTATTTTGTTTTTTAGGGCAACAGAATCTATAAAAAGACCCTCCTCATCAAAAAGCACGATTCAGGAAACATTTTAAAAACAAATCGTTTATAAGCCAGCATCCAAACATGTTATGAAATTAAACAGTGCAGTAGCTTACTTTATATCTAATGAAAGGAAAGATATCTAAAAACTCCTTTTTAAGTTGTAAAGAAATCTGTGTTTTTGAAACTAATGAAGATAGAAGTCAATAATTTATTTGAATGATTTAGCCTGACATGTTTACTGCTGCAAAATATTTTAAATGTTTCTTAAAAATAAAATATATTGTATTAAAATAAAAAAAGCTTTCTTTTTTATACGTCATTTAAAAAGAACATATTTTAGGCAAGTAACAGCAATATTTTTATCCAAGGTAGGTTATCATACAATCAGAATCTTACTCCGGCCCATGCCTATACCGTCAAGTGAGTTCTTAAACACCTATGATTGGCCATTGTGTTTACGCACTCAACAGAAATGGCTATGATTGGCTCTAATGGTCAGCACTGTTTAACATGCAGTGACGCGGACACTGAACAACAGCAATGTTGATTAGCTGATCCATGATGGACATGGTGGAGAAAACTTACTCTGCAGAAACTCTGCAGTATTGCTGTATTAGCCGAGAGAGGAAATGTTACCTCATAGACACCACCAGGTCAAAGGTTGAGAGAACAAGAGATGGGCCTTTACAGCTTTCATTTCCTCCCTAGCAATGAAATTAGGGCTCCAAGCAGTGAATTGTGCACAGTTATGTGCTTTTTAAGTAGTTGTAGCGTTGTAATTACTTGCGCTTGCCTCCCTTTATGACATACAGTATTGATGCCAGTATGTAATAACTGGTTATGATCTATTACCGAACTGATATCGAATTATCCGCATCTGCATTTCGGTGCATCGAAGAAACAATTCATTTTGACACACATTATTGGTTCTTTAGACACTTAAACTGACACACATTTGGTTTTTAAACTATGATAATAGATGCATTTAACTATTTACTCATGTGGCCACAAAAAAATCTCTACAACTCTGTAAATGAACCAGAATTAGCCTAAAAAGACAATAATACGCCATTAAAGTAAAATATCTTTAATATTTATTGCGTTAAGGACAAGCTTCAGGAAAAAAATTATCTTACCCATTTTTGAACTGCCACTATTGACAAATTTTGGATTGCCAAATCTCCAATAACCACTGTCATTTTGACCCCTCTCTATAATAAATTAATTAATAAATGACTCTGTATTTATATAGCTATCAATAATATATGTCATTGAGTAATTATAATTCAATGTCTCTAAACAAGGCATTTTAACTCAAAGTGGTCACTACATATATGTTTTTGCAGTGTTAATCTTAATTAATGGCAAGCTGACACTTTCATTTTGAAGCAATTAATTCTGCTTTCCTATGGAAATTAGATATTGATTGTTGATGTCATGGGGAGACTGAGTGTATTTGTAATGTTGAAAGAAGGCTAGTGGAGAGGTAAATTTCATCAGTCTGCTGGTGATGTTATGGGTAAAGTGAGGTCACCAGCTGCTGGTTTGGTGCTGAAACAAGACACATGCTGTCACAGACTCTCAGAGATTCACAGCACCGCTGTTGCCTTGACAACAAGACTAACAGGTTATAATGAAGGTGTGAGAGTGATACTTGATGTAGAATTGGTCTGATGATGAATATGATGCTAACGTGTAGTGCATTTAACTGCTAAAAGTGTCTAAAAAAGTGTATAATGTGTGTCTCTCTTTTTTGTTACTTGTTAATGTGATGTTACATTACATGGCAATACAATTCTGTTCTGAATAATATGATCTTTTGATTTACCTCCATCAAATTTAGTATAAATAATAACATTCATAATAATCCTCAAAAGATAATTGGAATGTGGAAATATACATTAATCATGTTGTTATAAAAAAATAAATTACACTGTTGTACATAACCTGTTATTATGAGATAATTTTAGTCATCTCTATTTTTAGCAGGACCTTGTAAGGTCAGTACGCATTTCTCTTATTGATTTGAGAGTGTCAGTTTATCTCTTGGGGATCCCAGAAATCCTTTGTGCTGTTCTCCACCTTTGATGGATTGGTTCTTGTGGAGTGATGCGTGAATGGCCTTCCACTCCCATATTAACAGATTTTTTTTTTTCATTCCACTCTTTGTAATGACTTTTTAATGTTCTACCCTGCCAGTGGTGGTGTCTGTATATCTACAACCGAGTAACCTTTGCAGTTCTAATAAGTCTCACAGAATGTTACTCTTTGGACTGGAGAACCAAAACTGCAAGTGTGAACAGTCTTAAAGATATTAGGACATTCAGAATACACTCACAAGAGTGAAGTCTGTGCGTTTTAACTGGAGATTGAATTGGATTGAATAAAAATGACAAGTTCAAAAATGTAAGAAAAAAAAAGTTTATAGACTGTGTGGTTTAGGGTTTGTGTGATGCACACATTCGCTGGCAAGCTCTCTTTTCAAATTGGCCACTTATTTAATTTAGAAGATGCCTACAGGTAGCTCTTTAGGTTTCAAAACACACCCATTTAATGAACACTAATTTGCTTAAGTAAATTGTAAGGCATTTTTGCATGTTTGTGTGATTAATATGAAGTTCTGAGGTTCTTTTGTGTAGAAATCTTCCATCACACCATGATTAAAAGTTCAATTAAGTTAAAAATCTACTTAAAATTAACTTTGTTAAATTAGAGTTTACTTATACTGTAGCTGGGCACATTTTCCTATCAAGCTTGTTTTTTATAGGTTGTGTGGAAAGTAACGTACGCACATTCCACGTCCTGTTTTGTGTGTAGACTACTAGGGTGTCCTTGGGGTCTTAAAAAGTATTCAAAGTAGATAAATCAATTTAGAGAAATTTAAGGCCCTTAAAAAGTCTTAAATTCTACTTGACAAGGTATTAAAATTTTGTTTCGAGTGGCTTGGTGGCTCAGTGGTTAGCACTGTCGCCTCACAGCAAGAAGGTTGCTGGTTTAAGTCCCAGCTGGGTCAGTTGGTATTTTTGTAGGGAGTTTGCGTATTCTCCCATGTTGGTGTGGGCACAGTCCAAAGACATGCGCCATAGGTGAATCGAATAAACTAAATTGGCAGTATTGTATGAGTTTGTGAATGAGAGCGTGTATGAGTGTTTCCCAGTACTGGGTTGCAGCTGGAAGGGCACCTATTGTGTAAAACATATGCTGGATAAGTTGGCGTTTCATTCCGCTCAGGCGACCCATGATAAATAAAGGAACTAAAGCCTGGTTTATACTTCTGCGTCAAGTGACCGGCGCAACTCACGGCGCAGGCAACGCGCGTGGCTGTGCATTTATACTTCTGCACGCTGTCTCCGTTGGTCTGCATTAACACTTCCGAAACGCTAGTGGGCAGTGAGGTGTAAATGTTCCTCTGTGTCGAGTTTCTTCGCTTCTGTTTTGCTATTCTGAACACTTCCTGGATGTACAAGTGACTCAAACTCGCTCATTTTGAGGCAGGAACCGGCGGACGTGCAACAACTTTAACCATGAGGTAAACACAGAACAAAACTTTCCATCCGGAGCTCCTTCACGGGACGCCATTCGTGCGGCTCTCGGTCCCGCCCAGACTCGTCGGCGCTAGCAAGCCGACCAATCACAGAGCTTGCGCTACGCGTTGTTGCGACGTGTAGTTACAATTTTTGAGAGGTGCACGTCAGTGACGGCGACGGCCACGGCGATGGGCTATGCGTCAGCGCCGTAGCATACGCCGGTGTTTGACGCAGAAGTATAAATCAGCCTTTAGCCGAAGGAAAATTAATTTTTGTTTCATTTTTGATTATAAAATGTACAGTTGTATGTTAAAGTTTGCCTGAGTTTAACCTGTGAATATTGACATGCTGTGTAGTTTAGGAAATTGATAAAATCCTGCTAGATTTGACATCATGCTTGCATGTTGTTTACTGCAGTAACCAGGCCAACACCGTTATTTGTACTGTTCTGTTGGCACCCCCTTGCTGAATTAGCATTTCTATTCAGTACATTAATGTTTTATTTTAAGATTAGTATCTTACAATATTTTGTAAATATACTTTTAATTCAAATGTCAGCAACGTTATCAGTTGAAACCTAAAGTGGTGATAAGGTCTTAAAATCTATGGAAAGAGAAGGTCTTAAAAGGTATTGAATTTGACTCCCTGATTCCTGTATATACCGTGACCACATTTATAAGTTAGAACTCTAAAGATGTCTGGGTCTGTGTTTGTGTCTCTCTGTGTTTGTAACATGATGCATAAATCCTTTAGCATGACAGGCATCAACTACCTCCAGGAGGTTGAAATAACATGGGGTCACTGAAAGGCAGCGAGGGTTATATGCCTAAAAATAGCAGAATGATGGGCGCCAAAACATATGGTCTGTGTGCAGTTTAGCGTTATCCATCCTCTTGATGACTAAAGTACACCTTTTATTGGGTATTTATTTGAATCTCTGTCTTACTTTCACTGCAGAGTCATGGTCATCTGTTGTTTAACAGCCACCCGTGGGCATTTGATTCACTGCTGATGATGACCTCCTGCCTAATGAGTTAAATAGGTGCGCTCAAGCCCTCTCCGACTGTTCAGAGTAATGTGTTCAAGGCGACAGAGTGTGAAAAATTGACTGAGCTCTTGTATTTGTCCGCCAGTGTACTTGTTTTCCAAACCAGTGAAGATTTTGCTAAAAGCTGTCCAACATGGCTCCATCTGGCCCCAAAAGATATGTAGTTTTTATTTAATATGGATCTCATCTTCTACATTGTTAACAACGATATGTGGATACATTTGCAATAGAAAACTATATTTTAAAGTGCCCTATTAGGCTTTTTGCATCATAGCTGCTTGTTAAAGCTCTGGGTTTCAAATATAAAAGTGCACAATAAATAAATATAAAATGACTTGGGCGAAATGATAAATCTCATAGAAGTCATCTCTAATCCTGAGAAGCGATATATGACACGAGGATATAGTAGCATTTCTGTCAATTCAAACAATTAATAGTTGTAAGAGTTCACACTTAGCCCTAAGCTCACGAGATCCTCGAGCCTGGGGCTCCCTCTCACTGCAGGGCGAGAGGGCAGTTTGAGCTCAGGTGGGTCTCGAGAACTCCCCAGCTTGATAATGGTGAATGTAGATTATGAATAGCTATAGGGAGTACATTTTGAATTTAACGCTTGTCTGTGATGTCGATTTAGTTTTGTAAATTTACTTATGTTACATGTTTTTGGTCTGTGGGAGGAAACCGGAGAACCCGGGGAAAACCTACGCAAACACGGAGAGCACATGCAGACTCCACACAGAAATGCCAACTTGGCCAAGTAAAGATCTGAGCCTGTGACATTCTTGCTGTGAGGCAATGATGCTAACCATTGGGCCTCTGTGCTGCCCTTACAAGAACTGTAAGTTCTGGAGTAGTGATGGGAGGGGGGATTCTTTAAGACGAAGATGGGTAAGGTAAGATACTCTGGTTACTTATAGTGATTTGGGAATCGTCAGATTGGTGAATCGTGCGTTAGCTAATGAGGGACCAGCTGCTATCAATCATAAGCGCGTGCTCCTCTGGAAATTAGTTTATAAATAAACTTCACTTATATATATTGAACACATGTTTGATGATTTCTTTTTTACATTTTAAAGTATATACCCAGATACAAACTCATTCATATGTAATCGTATTTCTCGTTTATTTTGAACTTATGAGCAAGTGTTTGATTAAAAATGTAAAAATATTAAGTAAATGTTAATAAAATATAAAACACTTTTCAGAAACGAAAGATTACAGGTCCAAAATAAAAATAATAAATATCGCTCAATAAAATGCAGTGTAAACATTGAACTTTCTCATGTCATGATGAAGCTCATAAAATGAAATATTAGACTTTTATTTTTTTTTATATTTATATTGTCATAATGGTAGTCACGGTGGCGCAGTGGGTCGCATGATCACCTCACAGCAAGAAGGTCGCTGGTTCGTGCCCCGGCAGTGTCAGTTGGCATTTCTCTGTGGAGTTTGCATGTTCTCCCCATGTTCATGTGGGATTCCTCTGGGTGCTTCGGTTTCCCCCACAGTCCAAAAACATGCGCTGTAGGTGATTTTGGATAAACAACGTTGGCCATAATGTATGTGTTTGAATGCAAGAGTGTATGGGTGTTTCCCACTGTTGGGTTGCGGCTGGAAGGGCATCCGCTGTGTAAAACATACGGTTGCGGTTCATTCCGCTGTGGCGACCCCTGATTGATAAAAGGACTAAGCCGAAAAGAAAATAAATGAATATCGTCATATTGTACAGCCCTAAAACCAGACTGCTTGAAGGTCATCAGTCAATACTGTCTTTTTTCCAGCCATATCCTATGTAAGTTTATGACAGATTTGCCCAGGTTTTATGCCACAAAAGCCAATCCATTGTGCATGTGTTCTTCAACGGTGAGTTGTGGATGTTATTAAATCATCATTGATATTTGTCCTACTCAAGTTAGGCCTGATGATTGACTGGTGATCAACTACTTTTTTTATTTTACCATTGTGTACTTCAGGGTTGTGTTGACATTATAAAATGAAACCATTTTTAATGCTTGTATCAAAATTTATACTAGCTAAGAGTAATACTTATATAGCTAAAATTCAGAATGGTAGTGGTTTTTGCTTTCCAAACTGTATTGCAAGCAGTAAACCAATCACAACAGACTGGGTCATGATTTGACCAATCAGAGCAGAGTAGGCACTTGGAAAAAAGGGGGCTTAATGGGTCTTTGAATGAACGATTTGAGACACTGTAAGAAAAGAAATGATGCTGCTATGGTTAATATCAGAAACTTAAATGTAAACACTATAAGCTCAGTGGCTAGTGCAGCAAAAAGGTTGTTGGTTCAAGCCTCAGCTGGGTCAGTTGGCATTTCTATGTGGAGTTTGCATGTTCTCCCTGTATTGGTGTGGGTTTACTCCGAGTGCTCTGGTTTCCCCCAAACGTTGTCAGTAGTGTATGTGTGTGAATGAGAGCGTAAAACATATGCTGAATAAGTTGGCAGTTCATTCCGCTGTGGCAACCCCTGATTAATAAAGGGACTGAGCTGAAAAGAAAATGAATGAATGAATGACAAAGTCAATGCAAATGAGCAAATAGAGGCAAATTTCTGCTGGGCAACACAATTTGCACACCATATTTGTCATGATAGTGTGGAATTTGCTTCAATCCCATCTTACCTCACAAGTTCAAATAATTCAACTGATGCAAAACACCTCGCAAGGGGAAAAACATACCCCGAGTAAACTAGAGCAAGTGATGCTGTGCTTCTGGTTTGATCTCTGCATAGATGTTTTTGATGACTTCCAAACAAAATGAGTTATGCTAGATTAGTTTCCATTGCTGTTGAGTTTGTTTTTCTGCTTACTGGGCCCGTTTTTACCTTATTAGCTATGCATTTTCTGAAGTTTTATGGGTGATTGCTAGTACAAGCTAACTCATGGGATATTCTGATACGGTCACTTCTCTAGGTCATCTGTGGGATCATATTGTCACATACACTTCTTAATGAAGTGATTTGTAGCACATACTTTTAAAATCAGTCAGATAGTTTAGGCTGTTACTTACTGTTTTGCACGATAGCTATACAGTCCTTATCACTCATTGGCTGTCTGGCATATCAGTAGAAACAAATCTCCTAAATTGCCAACAAATTGCTAGGATTAGCAGCTCAAAAGGTGAATGAACTTGAAGATATGATACCTGCCATTAGCTATTATCTGACAGGTTGATCTGCCAGCACACTCTTGTCTATCAGGCAGGTGCAGTGCAGTCATCTGACACCTGAATCCTGTGGTGAATGCTCTCCTCTCTCTACCCCAAGGGCCCCAGAGAGGCGCAGGTTTCCACAGTCCTAAAGAGAGCTTGGTACTTGACACAGCTCTATAATATTGCAGTCAAGACTCAGAAGCTTCAGTCTTCACTGCCAGTTGAATAAAATTTACACAGCAGCTTTATTGGTAGTAGGGTTGAGCCAACCTGATTTCACCAAGTAGGACATGTTCCAGGATTAACATCTATGTTAATCCTGGAACAACACTCCAATCAGAATTTAGGGATATGTTTACAGTTTACAGTATGTTCAGTTTAGGCTTACAGGTTTATGCACTTCTACATGATTGTTATCCAGCTATTTTTACCCTCTGATTTTGGGAATATTTTACAGTTTGGATTGGTTTAAGGGTTTGGAATAGCTATGGATTACATTTTCGAACAAAAATGATGATTCAGAATCAACATAGATGTTAATCCAGGATCGCGACATGCGTAGGGTTGTCAAAAACTTCAAGTTCGGTACCTGTCGGTCCTAAAATTTTAAAAAATGTCCATTTGAGCATGTGGCCATTGTGTTCACTTGCTCAATAGAAATGACTGTGATTGGCCGTGAAGGTCATCGGTTCACCATTCTTCACCGCTGTTCACCAAGTGCAAACACAGATACATGTACACCGGGGCAGTTCAAAGCCGTGTAGATCGGTCGATCCATCAGCGGATCACTCATATGTCAGCTCAAAGACAGACCAGCTGATCTTGGTGACTTTGAAACGCTCCAGTGTCCCTATCTGTGTTTACACTTGGTAAACAGCGGTCAAGCAATTAATTTTACAGCCAATCAAAAGTGGCCAGTCAGTGGTGTTTTTAAATTTTATTATCGATTGGTACCGAACTCAATACTTTTGACAACCCTAATTGGTATTATTTCATCTGTCAGAGGAAAAAAAGTTTTTAAACATGTAAAGATGTTGTTTTGTAACAAAATTATTATTTAGTTTCCAGTTAATAAATGAAACCTGTTTCCTGAGGTCTGTGGAAGAAGAAATTCATCATGGGTTTTGGTCATTTTCAACTTCCTTTACGTACAGCAGTTGGCTGGCCATCTGATGGCTCTGTTGAGGATTGTTTTACTGCCAGTGGTATGTTGCTCATTCAAATAAAGGGCCATTTTTGTCAGGAAAGCCCAACTTGTTGTTTATCAATGTAACAAAGTTTTGCATCTTTCCCTTCCAGATCACACTTGTTGTGCACTGGATACTAGAAATGGGACAGATTATGGAAAAATACCAAACCAAATTTATTTTATTTTATTTTTTACAATGTAAAAGAAAAAGAAAAGAAAATGAAAACCAGGACTGGATATGAACCAAACTGACAATTTTGTGAACCGTCCCATCCCTACTGGCTACTGTACTTAGTGTTTCCTTAGCAGGTACATGTTGGTTTCTTATGGTTTGTCAGTCTTCACATTCTTTATTGGCCATAATTTATTAATCCTTGTTTGAATTATACAATCCTATATGATTTATAATCTTGTATCGTAAGTCATTAAAGTTCAGAAGCCTTGAAATAACCCCCAGTAACACTCCAGGGTTTTTCCTATGAGTGCCCTATAAAGAGTTAAAAGCAGGGAGTAGTAGGGTCGACCTTTTTAGACCGTATGTTTTGTTTTTATTGGTATTATTATTAAAAATATATATTTATTATAAGTATATATATCATTTTAAATATTTGTTAAATATGTTCCCTTCCATTCAGTGCATTACATTTATATATAAATATGTATGTTGTATTATTATCATTTATCAACCATTAGTAATTTTTTTTTATTATTAATTGAATCATTTAAAATAATTTGCCAATACCATGAATTATTATTGACATTGGTTCTAGTAGCAGTTACTATGATCAGCTTTTTCTCATTGCAAAATTCATTATCAGATTACTCTCGTGTGTATTTTATCATGCACTGAAATCAGAATCTTCTGTACTTTGGATTGAGGATCAGGATTGTGGATGGAAGTTCACAGACAGGAAGAACACAAGTCATAATTAGCATCCAGTTTCCACTAATTCCACCGGGACGTTTAACAAACTCTGAGGGTCACAGTCTCCTTTAATGAGGATCAAGCTTTAAGACTAATAAACAACTGTTAAACTTAGTGCTGTGTGGTGCACTCACTTGGCCTGAAGAAAACCAGCAAAGGTGAAGGTGTTGTATTGTAAGAGCATCCAATATTTATTGTCTATGAATATATACATTTAAAGACAAAATAAAAGTATTAGCCGTCCAGTGAAATTTCCCAAAAATTTCCCAAGTCATGTTTAAAAGAGCCAAGCAATTTTTTTCATCTTTCAGATTGGCTGGGAATTTTTTTAATTGAAATCATTTAAAGGTCAATATTTTAATTCTTTCTTTTTCAGATCGGCTACAGAACAAACTACTGTTGTCAAACGCTTACCGAATTAACCTAACTTGCCTAGTTCACCTAATAACCTTAATTAAGCATTTAAATGTCATTTTAAGCTGAACACTAGTATCTTACAAAATAACTAGTAAAATTTTATGTACTGTCATCATGGTAAAGACAAAGAATAGTTATTAGAAATTAGTTATTAGAAGTATTATGTTTTAAATGTGTTCAATTTTTCCTCTCTCATCCCTTGGGAGAAATATTTGAAAAAGAATTAAAATTTCACAAGAGTGATAATTATTTTGTCTTCTACTCTATATATCATATTTTTTTTCTTTTTAAATTAACAATCTTAGCTGACATTGTCATTGGCTTTGCAAATAAAACATACATCTTTACAGTCCAAAAACTCTGACCACATGATGAAACTTACCAGAATGCAGTTAAAATGACACCCATAAATTACACAGTTATGATGAAAGTCAAAATATCTCTGTATGACTTTTGTTTTTTGTATGTTTATAAAACATGATATATCATAGTGAAGTAATATCACAATATCAGCATGTGTGCCGTTAATGCATTTGATTTTTTGGGTAAGGGGGGAGGGTGTTTTGCAGCTTGTGCAGTAAGCAAACACGGATTAAGCGTGATTTACATGTGAATAATAATAATAATAATTCCTTACATTTATTTAGCGCTTTTCTGGGCACTCAAAGCGCTTTACATAATGGGGGGAATCTCCTCATCCACGGCACGGCAGCCATTTTGCGCCAGACCGCACACCACACACCAGCTGATTGAAAGACGGCGCTCACTGAGCAGTATTGCATCCCTGTCGCTATACTGGGGCATTAGGACCCACACACCAGCTGATTGTTGGAGAGGAGACAGAGTGATGAAGCCAATTGAAATATGGGGATGGTTAGGAGGCCATGATGGACAGAGGCCAGTGGGCAGATTTGGCCAGGATGCCAGGGTTAAACCCCTACTCTTTTTCGAAGGACATCCTGGGATTTTTAATGACCACAGAGAGTCGGGTCCTCGGTTAAATGTCTCATCCGAAAGACGGGGCTCACTGAGTAGTATAGCATCCCCGTCACTATACTGGGGCATTAGGACCCACACAGACCGCAGGCTTGGCGCCCCCTGCTGGCCTCACTAACACCACTTCCGGCAGCAGCCTAGCTGTCCCATGTGGTCTCCCATCCAGGTACTGACCGGGCGCAGCCCTGCTTAGCTTCAGTGGGCGACCATGTGAGAGTTGCAGAGAGCTAGCTGCCTGCAATGCAAAGATGCGATTAGACATCCTGTGGCGCAAATTGGCCGTTTTGTGCGTTTGACGTGCTGCAAAAAAAGTGTGAGCAAACTGAGCAATGGAACTGACAGAAAAGCAAGCAGATCACAATGATGGAGATTGGATCAAGGATGACGGCTGCTGGATGTGACCGAATTGAAAGACATTACAAATAAAACACAAATAAACACACACTAACACTGGCTCAAAAAATTAAATCAGGAATTATTTATCCAGCAGTGTTTAGTGTTGAAGTGAGGCACAAATGCTAGCCAGACCCGCTAGTTTGATGTCTACTGTATAGTTGGAAAGAAAAATAATGGAAGTATAATGTCTATCGCTTTTCAACATTTTTCAAAATATCTTCTTTTGTGTTTAACATAATAAAGAAACTCATATATTTTCGGAAAAAGTGAAGGGTGAGTAAATAATGAGAGAATTAAAATGTTTAGGTGAACTATCCCTTAAAAATATATTTTATATACAGTGAGGTGTCATTTTCACACCAGTTCCAGCCATAACTGTAAAGCATTTTTTTTATATTTGTGCTGCTTCAGAATAAACCCACAATCTCTGCTGTGAGGTCACGGTCTGCACAGCCTGTGGTTTTTGGATTCCTGCTGGGCTTCTCTTCTGTGAGCAGCCAGTGCTGTGTGAATAAGCGCGTAATGTTTGTTTTATTAAGTCTGCAGGAGGGCGATGAGCTATCAGGCTCTCTGAGAATCCCTGGAATCTGTGTATGGTCACAGAAATATTACAGAGATGAAGAGGAAAACGGGCTGGTGGCAATGAGATGTGTGGATTTATAATGCTGAAGACCTCTAGTGTTAATTGGATCCCAAAGGTCCAGTGCAGATGAGAAACACTCATTTCTTTTTTCAGGTCTTTTGCTTTTGTTAGGCTTGCTCTTTCTAGCACATGCTGATAAGCAATTGTGAGAAGCCTACAATTGATTTGAAATCATATCACAGGTTGTTGACTGCTTCAAATGACCTCATTTCAAATAGCATTTCTGTGTCCTTAGCTTAGCTGCTGAATCAATGTAATTGGAAAAAAAACATTTTTTTTTCAGCTTGATGACTAGAGGTGGGAATCTTTAGGGACTTCACAATCTGATTGTGATTCTGGTAGTAAGGCAAGGCAAGTTTATTTATATAGCACATTTCATACACAGTGGCAATTCAAAGTGCTTTACATAAACAGGAATAAAAAAGACAAGTTTAGGACATAAAATGCAGACAATAAAATGATTAAAAACAGATAAAAACTATTTAAAATGTGTTAAAATAGGTTATAAAAGAAAGAAAAAGAAAAAGAAAAAACATAATAGTGCAATCTGTCGGACGTAGCACAGTGCTCATACAGTAAAGGCACAGCTAAACAGATGTGTTTTCAGTCTTGATTTGAACATGCCTAATGTTGGAGCACATCTGATCATTTCTGGAAGCTGATTCCAGCAGCGAGTGGCATAGTGGCTGAAGGCAGATTCACCCTGCTTTGACTGAACTCTTGGAATTTCTAGTTTATATGATCCTAAAGATCTGAGTGATTTGTTAGGTTTGTATTCAGTGAGCATATCTGTAATGTAGTGAGGTCCTAGGCCATTTAGTGATTTATAGACCAGTAATAATACTTTAAAATCTATTCTGAATGTAACTGGGAGCCAGTGTAGAGACCTGAGGACAGGTGTGATGTGCTCTGATTTCCTGCTTCTAGTAACTAGTAACAAATTAATTCCAAAACAATTCTTCACCTCCTAGTTCATTTAAATGCAGAATTGATTATTGATTCTTTTAAATAATAGACAAAGAATTGCGATGCATCAAGGATTTATTTAAACAATAAAAAAAAAAAACTAATGATCTATTGAGCTGTTTGTCTTGTCTTAACTTTTTTCCCCCTGCGTTTTCTTGTACATTTTAATTTAATGCACTTATGGTTCTCTTACAGGAATATTTTAAAACGTTTATTATCACTGAAAATGGTGTCAGCTTATTAAAACCAAATAGCTTTCATCAGGACTGGTTTGATAATGCCTGTGCAACTGAATTTCATTGTCATGTAAAGCTGCTAAACCCTCTGTTTTGACATGGAAAAAATGTGTACAAAAATATTTGGAGCTGTAAAGCACTGTCAACAGGTCATCAATGCATAAATTCAAACATTTAAAAATGAAGTGCAACATCAGAAAGGAAGATTTACAATAATAATAATTATTTTTTTCTTTTCTTTTCTTTTTTTTACCTGTTAACATTCCAAAAACAGAATTGCATTGTTCAAAAGTTAGTGCTCAAAGCAATACTGTAATGTTGTATTTAATATAATTGTTTTAAAGTTGGTCAAAATACATCCAAATGTAGTTTCTACAATATATAAAAATAAACATTGGGAAGTCACATTTAATGATGAATAAAATATCAACTTCTCTTTTTAAAAATGATGTACGCAAGCATGAGTTGAATCTAATACATATTACATCATGAATAATGTTTGATTCGTACTTCATCAGTTTTTTTTTTATGAACAGTTTGTTTGATGTGTTTGTTATATGTTTTTCATTCATTCTGCATGTTTTTCTCTCCCTCATTGCACTGCCTGCTGTTTTTTTGTCTGTAAGTATATAAGTTTTCAATTGTCACTTTCACATTATCACTCCTTTCTCAACAACTTCCCTTTCTCTGTTTCACAACCCTCAAAAATGAACCCAACTGACTGAAACGATGATCCCAAATGATCGAATAATCATCTTTTTTATACATATATCATTCCCACGGCATCTTTAGAAGTGCACTCAAATGAACGGTATTTAAATTAGATGTAATCAAATCACATAACCTGTATGAAAGTCAATGGGGCGCTGTAAAAAGTTGTATATCTGGTAATGGTTGTGAGTAGTGATGGTTTGATAGGATGTCAGGAAATACAGTGTTGTTGCTCAGGCTCTGTTGTAAAGGGTGTTTTTGGCTCAGTGCCACAGCCGCTTACGGAGAGCTCCATTAGACTCAAAGCCATCTAAATGTGATAATGCAACGGCTAACTCTGGTCGGCTCTTAATAGACCTTGGCAAGAGTGAATCTTGACTTTAGTATTGCGCAATCGTTATGCGTGTTTGCATTGCAGAAGACTGTAACATGACCTTTTGTAGATGGTTAACATACTGTATGATGACATCATGTTTTAAAAAAGCAATAAACACACCATGTATTTTTTTTGCATAAATTATAAAAAAAAATATAAAAATGTTTAAAAGTAATAATTCACAATATAATAATTTGACCGTATTAATTAAAGTAATCTTTATTATTATTATTATTATTATTATTAGTTTATTAGTAGTAGTAGTAGTAGTAGTGTTGTAAGCTTTTAATAATAATAATAATTATTATTATTATTATTTTTACCAGCTGAAGTGTAGTGTGAAGGAGGAAGACAAGATGAGCATTTAACATATATTTATTAGACAAACAATAACAAAAACAAAACTAGAACAAACTAGGGAACACACAGCCATTATGAGAGTAACGAAAATACAACTAACAGGGGAACGAGAGGGGAAACGAATTGAGATATATATAGTCCTAGTCATCAATGGGGATAAGCCGCAGCTGTGTCTGTTTGATCACAGACTAACAGGAACCGGTGTGTGTGTGTGGTGCATGGCAGTATATGTTGTCCGTGTGACAGCAGATTTGTTGTTTATTAGCAATCCACAGTCGTTGGATCATTGATAATCATAACAACAGCATTAATAATAAGAGTAAGAGATAACAACCACTCACTTTTCTTCAGCTTATTCCTTACTTTATCAGGAGTCGCATCGAGTATAATAACAGTAATAATAATAATAATTGACTATTAATATGATAATTAAATTATATGCTTTTTAATAATGTATACATTTAAATATTATACAAGTAATGTATTTAAAAACATGAGTATATAATAAATACAATTATTTGTATATTTTAAAAATAATATTCTTATCTAATCAGAGCAAAAGCTCTCAGGAAGCTATTAAATGTCATATTTCCTGTATAGTTTTTTAATAAATTGATTAAATAGTAATAGAAGCAAAGTAGGAAATAAAAAGCAGAGACTAAATCTCTATTTTAACCTTTAAATGGTATTTTCTTCATTCTAATTTATCTTTTTCTTTGTTTTAAATCGACTGTTTAATTCATGTGTCTTTAAATCATTACTGACTTGATTCCTTGTTATGCCAATCTTTCTTGCATGGCTCTGTTAAAATTTATTAGACAATTTCTCTGAATTTACGCCAACTAACCAAACTCCTCAAGCTGTTGAGAGTGTATTTGAGCACCTACTGTTGAAATACACCTCAGGCTTAATATATTATAACTCATGAATATAGATTGTGACATAGTCCACAATCACAGTAGATGTCATTGATTTAGGTCAGATCTCTCAATATCATTGCACTTTTCTCTCTGGTTTTAGGAGAAGGAAGGCTGGCATTTTGCCCAGCTTGGAGGACCTGCTGTTTTACAGTATTGCTGAAGGCCAGGAGAGGATCCCAGCTCACAAATTCATTACAGTGAGTGAGATATTATATTATATTTACAAATATTATCGCTTTTCCCCCACACACGACTACTGTTTAAAAGTATGGCTTTAACTTCCAGCTTGGGACACTTACATTCAAATGAATTGTAATAACATATAGAAATACGATTTTATTATTATTTTATGTTTTATGTTACAGTATGTTATATTGTGCTACACATAATCAATAAATGCAGTGAAAATTGTGTGAGAGGTATATGTTGGAAGCTGTACTTTGTCTTTAACCATCATGAAAATAATTTCACACTTGGTGTTTTATTGTGAGATTAATATGGATGCCTCATTCAGTTGAATTAAGTCATTCTAGAGTTCGGTTGCCTTTTTTTTTGGTTCATTTGGGCAGGTGTGAAAGCGGCAATCGTACTCTGGTGCACACTAAAATTGGACCAAACAAGTGTATCTTTGAACGGCTGGAAAAGGTGGTACACTTTCAAACAAACCCTAAAGCGATTAGTTTGTGGTGAGAACGTGAACCGACCTTAAACCGACCCAAAGGCAAAAGGTACTTTGCAGGTCACAGACAAATATCCCGTTTCCACTGAGTGGTAAAGTTTGGTTTGGTACGCTTTTATGGCCTTTTCCACTGTCAAAAGGCGTACCGAACTGAACCGTACCATACCACTTTTTCGGCACAATTTCGAATGGGTACCAAACACGAGAAAAGGTACCAAAAGGCGGAGCTAGACGTGCTGCTGAACGCTATTGGTTTACAGAGATACGTCATTTGTTTGCGCAACAAGCCGGAATGAAAACAAAAAACCTACCATGTTTAAAATACACAGCAGAGAGATTACAGTGGAATTATATTTACATATTATACCGACCCATGGTTAACCCGGGCTCAAACAAACCTTGTGATCATCTTGATGAAGTCTGAAGTGCGAGCAGTTTCGCTTTCTTGCTTGCGCTCGCCGCGCATCTATTTCTGAAATAACAAACTTCATGAGCTGATGATAATAACGTGCACTTGATTATTGGCGTGCTTTTGAAACCCGATCCAGTCAGATGTATGCTGTGTGTAGTTCTTATGTAGTTGGTAACATATTGGAGACTGTAAGGGGCTGTATGTGTCCATATATGTTGCATTTATTTATTTAATATAATTACAGACGTTACAGTAGGCTATTTCGCACTGTCATTGATCTGCCGTTATAATCAACTAATGTTCATAGAAAAGTTAGTAATAAACATTCATACTGAAGTATTTATGTGCATAAAGCTTCTGTTTTGTGAGAAGTGCTTCTCATAGGATATGTAAACGACCCGTACAGCTTTACTGTAGACATTTTCTCGAGCGAAAATTACGTCGACTGAAACTTTCTGTCATACACCACGCCCACCAAAAGGGTAGGCTTGGTAGTGGAAACACAAGCCTGGTAAGAGTGACCCATACTGACCCGAACTGTACCATACTGTACCACTCAGTGAAACCGAGCCAAAACATGGAGTTGTGAGGAGGTCTGGAGCCTCATAGATAAACTGTATGTTCAAATGCTCCATACTACCTGCTGAATTTTCCTCCCCTCTTTGTTTACTTCCTTGTTTTGCGCACGAGTTTCCCACACAATGAATTTGACCAATCAAAATGCACAACTTTTCTATCCAACGACTGATGTGGATGTTTTCACTTTATTATTTATTATTATATATTATACATTTTAACCTTGGTCTAGACCCAAGGAAATGTACTACAGGTGTGAAAGAACGCACCAAGCACCACTTTTACACCTGTAGATTGATTGTTTTGTTCCAAAAAAGAGCTTCAAATTGTTACAATGTTTATTTTTGTTCTGGTGTGATTCGCTTTCACACAACAAATTTCTAAACAAATCAAAGTAGTTAAAACAAGTCACGTGCGAGTAAACTCATCCTCACATTGTTCAGAGTTTTAGGGTTTTAGTTTTCAGCGTCCCATAAATTCTACTCAGCTGTCATGTGTCTTTATTTTAATTTATGACAATACGCGATGAGACATTATAAGCAAAAAGGTGCACTTTTGGACACCCATAGATATCGTCACCAAATATAAATCATTAAAAGACAGGACTTTGTCATTCGTAGCCTTTTTTCAGTTGTCAAGGGTTGTAAATATTTATCTGTTGAATTAATCAGTCTTTTTAAAAAACAGTTGGCTAGAATTATAGGCTTACATTATAGAAAGAAATAACAGATGAAGCAAGACCGCAGTCAGATCATGAAGCAGATTAATGTTGATCTTGCTGTTGAGGTGTCGGTGCAGAAATAATATGGAAAAAAGTATCAGATCGTAACTTCAGTCAATTCTCATAACGGATAAATATCTCTAATAATAATATCTTTGCATGCTTTCACTTTTGTATTCGACATGAAACATTTACGGGTACAAATGAAACCCCGCCTTACTCATATTTCTCTCTTCATACAGCCGTATATATGGCTATTACACAACCATAATACACTGTGATATAGCCTGGTTCGTTAGTTTGTTGGATCGTATTGCTTTCTCACTACAGTCGATCCACTCCAGAGTTCATTTCAACCAAGCCGAGACCATGAAGCATGATTGCTGGTTTCACATATGCCAAATGAACTGCGCTAACTGGGAAAACGAGACAGGTTTCGAAGCAACTGTCTTGGTGTGAAAGCACCCTAAAGCTCTCGCGGGTTCACTGTGTTTTGTTCCTCCAGATTATTTTGTCTTTGTTTCGTCAGAAAGACGTTTTTTTTTGTGTTATTTATGGTCTGATGAAAGTAAAAATTATCAACAGATGAACCACGAAGCGAATAATGTCACCTGATTGTGTACCATTTTTAAAACACTTCACTGAGTGTTTACACTTCAACAGAGAATTATCTCATAATTAACGCAGAGAATCATAGGGCCAGTGAATAGGTGGATATGCTGTAATATGTTTTGTTTACATCCTCTTTTAGTAGGTGATCTGTTCGTGGTGATAGTGTGACGAAAGGAAGGACAGTGTTGAGGGACAGTGTGTACAATTGCTGCTGTGTTTTCACTGTTATCAGCGTTCGTAAATGGGGCACAGCCACGTTATGTCACACCAAGGCTATCTTATCAAACCTGACCGACAAATAAGTGAAAACCCCTTGATAAGAGTGTTGTGATTGATGATGGTAATGAGCACTGTTGTCGCAAATTGAACTGTTGACACTTATTTGTGCTAATGGAAGTTTTTGTTGTTTGTGTGTGTTTGCATTAAGGCACTGAAGGCCACTGGACTTCGCACTGGAGATCCACGGCTTAAAGAATGTATGGACATGTTAAAAGTCACCCTGAAATCTACATCAGATGGAGTAATGCTGGACAGACACCTGTTCAAAAAGTAAGATGATTTTTCACTATTTTTAATGTGCTAAAGCAGTGTTTCTCAACCACGTTCCACGTTCACCGACATTGCATGTTTTAGAGGTCTTCTTTGTATGTCATATCCATTACAGGTTTTTCAGTCTCTGCTAATGAGCTGATGATCTGAATCAGGTGTTTGGTAAAGGAGACATAAGCTGTGTCCCAAATGGCACATTATTCACTCATGCACTATGTACTTATGCACTAACACACTCAACAGGATAGTATATGTATGTAGTGTCGTCCCAAATGGCACACTAATGTTTTTTACTAGGCGAAAATTCAAACCGTTTTCTAATGACGTTTGACGGTTGCCAAATAAGTGAAATTAACGACCGAATTATCAAATAATACCTGCCATGAGAATAACTGCATTCACCATCAGGAGGCGCTATAATCACTCTCGTAGGAGAATTTGCTTTCACAATCCAAAATAAATAACATTATCCAACATGTGCACCCGATAGCTCCTCCCCTTCCGCTACATAAGCAAACCTGCGGTCGTTGAGTCCATCATTCCACACTTCATTTTAGCGGCTGAATGAGTGCATCATCCGGGTAATTAAAGTGCACTTATTATTTTTAGAGTTTTCAGTGTGAACACACTACTTACACTATTTATACTACAAAATGGCGTAGAATAGTGCATAAGTATGCGATTTGGGATGCAGCTATAGAAAATGAGCAAAGTTGCTGGTCCTCCAGGAACATGCTTGAGAAACACTGCACTAAAGCATATTGAGGGTATTTGCCTGGTTGTGGGATAACCCTAGAAGTTAGTGGAGTTATTTTTTTACATTTTAAAAATAGTAATTTTTAATATTGCAAAAAAAGTTCTTTTAAAACAAATTTTAAAAGAACAGTTTTTAAGATATATATACACTACCTGACAAAAGTCTTGTCGTCGACCCCAGTTGTCTGGGGGTCAGATGAAGGAGGCATTAAAGATGTATCCAAAGAATTTTGATGAACTCTGGGAGTGCTGCAAAAATGTTTTCTTTGCTATTCCAGATGACTTCATTAATAAGTTATTTGAGTCATTACAGAGATGTATGGAAGCAAGCTCAGATGTCGTCCAAGCTCATGGGAGTCTACACAATATTCATTCTTTTTCCATTGCACCATGACTTTATATTCTATACTGCACATTATTTCTGTTAAGTGACAAGACTTTTGCCTTTCGTATAAGCCACTTCTGATACCAAATGTTCAAGTAGAAGTCAAGTTATTATTTGTTGTTCCTATAAATTGAATAGGGGACAAGACTTTTGTCAGATAGTGTAGATATATTCTAAAATCAAATTTATTCCTATGACGCCTTTAGTGTTTCATATTTCTTCTGAAATAGTTCCAGCTGATTAATGTGTTGCTCCTAAATGCTTATTTTATCTTAATATAATATTTAGTGTTTTATCTCCAGGTTTATTTTCATGAAAATTCATTTGCTGTTTGTAAATATCATGTAAATCAAAGGCGGCAACACCAAGGCTCCAAAAATACAAATTTATTAAATTAAAAAGGCTGACACAGAGCGTGTAACGTTTCGAGCCGCCGGCTCTTCATCAGACAATGTTTATCACAATCAGGTGCTTCTTTTTATACACTTCCGGATCACATGATCTCCTCTCGCATATATGCCAACATATACACACATGCATATGTATACATACACAATCGTTCATATATACATATACATACACATGAATACGTATACACATTCACATATAGTATATAGCTTTGATATTATAAATCAAATTACAAAAAATATATATAAATACATAAATAAACTATAATATTACATCACAAATTACAATAAAGAAAAATAAATAAATACAAGAAAGATAAATAAATAAGAAAAAAAAAAAAATATATATATATATATAAATATATATATATATATATATATATATATATATATATATATATATATATATATATATATATATATATATATATATATATATCATGATACAAAAGACTATACAACAAAATATAGCCAAAAAAACCTATAAACCAAACCCTATAAATTAGTCGGGGCTATCACAGCGGAATAAACCGCCAACTCATCCCACACACTTCCCTGCAGCGGACGCCCCTCCAGCCGCAACCCATCTCTGGGACACTATTACATAATAAAGACTTATTAAAAAATTATTACAGAAAAGGACGAATGTCAAACTCCTCATTTAAACCTTTTGGAGACAATGTGTCTAAAGTGAAAATCCAGAAAGCTTCGCGTTGCAACAGCAATTTATTAAGATCACCGCCCCGACGTGGACACTTCACAACTTCCATCCCTATATATTGTAGAGTAGAGACGGAATGTCTCATAACTGAAAAGTGTTGCGCAACCGGACTTCTGGGATCATGGTGTCGAATAGCGCATCGATGTTCAGAAATACGAATTTATAAAGGTCTACTCGTCTTACCTACATAACATAAACCACACAGGCACCGCAGCATATAGATTACGTTCGCTGTCTTACACGAAATAGTGCCTCGAATATTAAATATTTTCGCTGTATGAGGATGTGTGAAAGTAGATGTTTTATACGTGAAGTTACACTGTAAACAATTGCCACATTTAAAATTACCCTGTGGTATGGTATTTATCAATAATAATATCAAAGCTATATACTATATGTGAATGTGTTTACGTATTCATGTGTATGTATATGTATATATGAACGATTGTGTATGTATACATATGCATGTGTGTATATGTTGGCATATATGCGAGAGGAGATCATGTGATCCGGAAGTGTATAAAAAGAAGCACCTGATTGTGATAAACATTGTCTGATGAAGAGCCGGCGGCTCGAAATGTTACACGCTCTGTGTCAGCCTTTTTAATTTAATAAATTTGTATTTTTGGAGCCTTGGTGTTGCCGCCTTTGATTTACATTTAATTTGCACTTTTTGCGGTTTCGGCTGAGCACCCAATTAGGAGAGATGTGCGTGCTTTTGTACAGTTTTTTCTGTTTGTAAATATCATCATAAATGTTATCTGAGCAACCTCTTGGTGAGAACGCCCACTAGCGACTTCAATCTCCACCCAGAGTTAGAGTTGCTGCTACAGTAGTGTGTGAATGAGGTTTTAGATGTGATCTATATCAGCTGCCTCTTTTACCCAGTCAGAGAGAGAGAGAGATGTCTGTTTTACAGCTCATCTGTGATGATGCTGCTGTTCTCTCTGGCTGACACTGACAGCTTCATTACAGACTGAAGAGATGGATGCAGTGCTGTCTGTCAGCTTGTAGAGGCTTGATAGATTATGGCAGTGTGACCTTGCAGGATAGACAGGGCCATAAAGAGACAGAGAGAGAGACCAGGCTTGGAACTTAAAACTAGTACACTTACAGTTGCGTTATTTCCTCATTTAACCATTTCATACAGCGAATTTTGCAGAGCTTTTGGTGATGATGAAAGGAATGGTTGCAATTGAGATTGTGTGAATTATCCACTGTTTAGTCATGTATTTATTGCAGTAGATTGGTTTCTTTCCAAAAATTGCAGATTTAATTGGTATAAAAGTTGTAATATTGCATACATAATGTATCATTTTCACCTCATGTGTTTAAGAGCAGAGCTTCAGACTGACATTTGAGAGCATAGCCATTATGTTTTGCAGATGCAACACCTTATTTGATAACACTGAATATTCAGCAATAATCATATTGTAGTTTTTAGTCTGTTGATATTGTATAGTTGACAGCAGCTTGAGTTGAGAGTGAGCATTAGTTGGGATCCAGATTTTTTTAATCATCAAAAAAATACCATCCATTAAAATTATTATAGCCTCATCTTATATATTTGTAGATCATGATAACCACAGTTACTCCATACACGCACAGAAATAAAAAGTACGCGAGCTGTCACTGGGATGGTATACCTTTTCAAAAGGTACACATTTGTACTTAAAAGGTCCATATTGGTACCTCAAAAGTATATATAAAGTAAGTATTATTTGTACTTTTTGAAAAGGTACCACCCCAGTGACAGCTCGCATACCTTTATTTCTGAGAGTGTTGAAACCTCAGTACCATAGTAAAAAATAGCCTAGATTAACAATAACCTCAAAACAATTAGTACAAACTAATCCACAATTTTACATGGCTTAACAAAAATATAGTAACAATAGTATACTACTCCTTTATATATTGAAATATATTAAAATGTATTAATAAAATAATCAAATTTAATAGGTCATATTAATATGTGGAATGAAAAACCTTACCTGATTGCTGTCACAGAGTATTTCAGCTTCTTTCCACTTTAGGGAAACTGGTGTAAATTGTCTTTTTTTCCTACACTATAAATGACTTCTGAGAGTTCAGAAAACAAACATAAACAATTACTTTTATAATATTTCACATTCAGTGGTGGATACCTGACGTTTTGCAATACATCCAGACAGTTCTGGGAGCTTATTTTAAGGATGCACTTCAGCATCGATATCACAATGCGAAACAGTCACATCTCAATATATGCAATGCTGAGTCTGGATTATCTTTGACCAGGAGCCACAGAGTTGTATTTAATTATTGTATTTGTATGGAATCTTTACGATTTATGCCAAAAAAATATATACAGTTGAAGTCAGAATTATTAGCCCCCTTTTGATTTTTTTTCTTCTATTTTAAATATTTCCCAAATTATGTTTACAAGAGCAAGGAAATTTTCACAATATGTCTGATAATATTTTTTTCTTCTGAAGAAAGGCTTATTTGTTTTATTTCGGCTAGAATAAAAGCATTTTTTTAAAAACAATTTAAGGACAAAATGATTAGCCCCTTTAAGCTAATTTTATTTCTGATAGTCTAAAGAACAAACCATAATTATACAATAACTTGCCTAATTACCCTAACCCGCTTAATTAGCCTAGTTAACCTAGTTAAGCCTTTAAATGTCACTTTAAGCTGTATAGAAGTGTCTTGAAAGATATGTAGTCAAATATCATTTACTGTCATCATGGTACAGATAAAATAAATGAGTTATTAGAAATGAGTTATCTAAACTATTATGTTTAGAAATGTGTTGAAAAAATCTGCTCTCAGGTAAACAAAAATTGGGGAAAAAATAAACAGGGGGGCTAATAATTCAGGGGGCTAATAATTCTGACTTCAACTGTATTTTTAAAAAAAAATTGTCCTATTTCTAGTCTAAATATCTACATTTTTAAAGCAAAAATAAGAATATTATACTTAACCCCAGGCAGATAATTTAGCTTGATTTAAGGAAAAACTCTTGATTTTGCCTTATTTCTTCTGAAGAAAACAAAACAATATTTTGACTTGATGTTGGAATTTTTACATATTTGGATTAGAAATATTTAATTGCAGAAAAATAAAACATTTTTCCAATATCTTACAGTCCTACTGCTTAATATCATTGCACCTGCTGCAGTCAGGATACAACAGCAAAATTCCTTGATTACGAGAGTGTAGTTTCTAGCCTAAAAAAAATAGCAACTTTTTATTTTGCTTTGGTGTTAGAACACAGTGTTACCACAGAGAAGTCAAGCTTTAAACAGGAAAATATTTAAAACTCTTTGGTTGTTTTTGAGTTAGATGCTAATGGTCTAATCTGAATCAATGCTTTATGCTAAGCTATGCTAATGGATTCAAAATGCTAAAACTCAACTGTTAACTTCAAAGAACTAGTAAATAAACCTACTTTCAAAAAAGGTGGATGTGGTTCCTTTAACTAAATAATTTTTGATGACAGACATTATCTCAGGCATTTCAGAAAGACTGAACCATTGGAGTAAACAGTGTGAAAATGGCCTCTCCAGCTTCTCCTGCCCTACAGACAGCAAATAATAGATTACTTTTTGAAGATTCACATACTGTAAATCTGAACAACATCACCGTGCACAGCTATTTTAAGTGCCTGTCCGTTTAGGGACCTTGTAGAAGCAACTGGATCAATAATTCAGACACATTCTAAGATAAGCTTTGAGTTTATGATGCCTGTGGATGCTGTATTTCCCTCTCAGCTTTGCTAAACTATGGCTTCCTCTCTCAAGCCATAGATGTTTTAATATTTTACAATACTTTTTTTTGTTTTTCTTTAGGAAGTGTATTAGGACATATTTTGCTTTTCTAACTTTTGATCAAAAAAAAAAAAAAGCTTATTTGGAAAGAAGTGTGAATGATTGCTATAAGGGAATATAACGGGATAGTTCACCCAAAAATTACAATTTGCTTTTAATTTACTTGCCTTCAGACCATACATTCAAGATGTAGGAGATTTTTTTTAGTAGAGCATTAAAGATGATTTTTTTAAATCATAAAATTCATGTCAACTTTCAATTTTAACTCAATTGATACTTTTCATGTGCATTTTAGGACCTTGATATATGCTCCCACAGCTTTTTATGTTGAAAATGTAACATATTTTAGCAAACTTTCCCTCACTGTTCTATTAAAAAAGTAAACTTTATTTTGAATGGCCTGCGAGTATTAAAAGCTAATGTTAATTTTGAGGTGAACTTTCTCTTATCCCTAAATACTTAAGCTCTGTGTCTCTTTTGTTTTTCCAGGTGTGTCCAGAGCAACATTGTTCTGCTAACGCAGGCTTTCCGGAAGAAGTTTGTCATCCCTGATTTCCAGTCTTTTGCCTCTCACATTGATACACTTTACGAGAAAGGCCGAAATCTTTCTGGAGGGCTGGTAAGATGAAGTTGAATTAATAGCATCTAAAATGTCTTTTCTGCCTTATGGAGCTTTTGTTTCTGATCACTTCTTTTCTTTACACACAGGTTGCTGACTACATTCCCCAACTTGCCAAATTCAGCCCAGATCTGTGGGCCGTTTCCCTTTGCACAGTAGATGGACAAAGGTATGAACTATTTAAACTTACAGGAACCACTTATTTTCACTTTATATTCTTTTTTTTAGCATCATCTTGTGATAGGAACTGTTTTTTAAATCACGAATGACTAGTTTGATGGACATTTGTCTTTTTTAAAGCTTTTACTTGGAGTCAAAGAGTTACAATTTTCATATTTCAACAAGCTTTGATTATCAGTTTGGGTATTTATTAACCAGACCACTTTAAACAATGGTTATTCCCTGTGTACATTATGACATGTAGCGGAAACGCTTAATATTTATATATATTGGTCACAAAACCATCAGATAAAGTGGCAGTTAACCTTATCATTCAATAAACACTCCACGTTTCTGTTGGACTAGTCATTCAGCTGAGATAAAAAGATGCTTAATGTTAATCCCCTTACTTGAGAACCATTGATAATAGGACTATAAACCCACACTCATAGAGTCATGTGTCATGGTACATCCTTTGATCCATGGTCATTAGAACAAGCAGAGATGCAATCTGCACATTTTGGCCATTTGTTGTAAAGATACATAGGGTGCCTGCATACCTGTGTACTGATAGCTGTGGTCTGTTACACAGTAACTAGCTCTTTAGTCAACACAACTGTTCCGGATCATTGACCTTTTGACAAATTGATGGAAAAAAACTACAGTTATTTCACTTTCTATTGAGGTCTACACAAAATTCCAGATTCCATTTGAATTAATTTGGTTAATTTTATTCACAACAAATACATTTTCACCACAAATTCACAACAAAAAAGTTTAAATGATTTTATTTAATTTGTTATTTGTATTTATATTTTAATAAATACACAACCCAAAGTATATAAAATACATCTCAGTAGTTGAATAAGATGTAAAAGTTTATTTCGAGCATCAAAACAAGTTTTTTTTAAAAGGAAAAATATTACATTGAATACTTTTTACATAAATTAGGCAAGGCAAGTTTATTTATATAGCGAATTTCATACACAGTGGCGATTCAAAGTGCTTTACGTAAACAGGAACAAAAGAGACAAGTATAAATAAATAAAAACAAAGGATAAATATGATTAAAAACAGATTAAAATGTGTTAAAACAGGTTATAAATAAACAAAAAAAAGAAAAGAATGACAATTCTGTGATCTGTCAGACGTAGACTCATTTAGTAAATGCACAGATAAACAGGTGTTTTCAGTCTTGATCAGATGTGCTCCAACATTAGGCACTTTCAAATCATTTCTGGAAGCTGATTTCAGCAGCAGTGGGCATAGTAGCTGAAGGCGTAGTCGTCCTGCTTTGACTGAACTCTTGGAATTTCTAGTTTATTTGTTTTCAAAGATCTGAGTGATCTGTTAGGTTTGTATTCAGTGATTATATCAGTAATGTATTGAGGTCTTAGGCCATTTGTTGATATAATAAACAAGTAATACTTTAAAATCTATTCAGAATGTAACTGGGAGCCAGTGTAAAGTCCCGAGGACAGGTGTGATGTGCTCTGATTTTCTGATTTTGGTCAGAAGCGTTCTGGATTAAACATTTTGCATTACAAAACAAATCTTATTATATTATAAAATAGCTTTAAGCTGTGAGTTTGACAGGAACAAACGTATTACAAAAGAACTTGTTTTCTATTATATTGTGCAGTTCAAGTGTAAATTAAATAAATTTCAAATGTAAATAAAACTTGTTGATTGCTGTAAAGTTTATATTACAGTTTTTCTCAGACGCTTTGGTACATTTCTCAGATGAGACTTGAAATTTGCAAAACAGTAAGTGCATTTCTCAAAACCACTTGTACAAATAGCAAACACTATGGAATTATTGCAAAACCCAGTCTCTTGCTCAAAATCCTTAATTCGTCTGTCAAAACTAAATTTCTGTGTCAATGAGTTTGTCAGAATGAAGTGTCATTGTGTGCGCATAAGACAGTCAGATTACTAAATCATGTTGTCAATATAACAGTGTACTCTGGAGATGTGTTATGATGTAATCTATAGCTAATTTTAATTTTTTTGCTGTTTGTACTTTAATTTGACAGCACTGCATAGCACAGAACAAACAAGTAGAAATGTGAACAGGACAATCTCCTTTCAAATGCACCTTCATTAGAAAAAGTCAAGATTCATCCTGGAGAAATTGACCAATTCTAGACGGATTTAGAAAAAAAGTCTAATGGAAATGTAGAGGAAAATGCATTATGTCTGAATGTTATGACAAGATATTTTAATGTAAAGACCAAAATAATACATTTTGATGAACATGACATAAGCAATTGACAGTGTAGGAAACATCAGAGAATTGCACAGAATCATTTGCATGGATGTACCAAAGCATTTGCAACTTGTTCAAAGGATTGAGAAACTTTTTGATTTGATGTGCAATTTGATGTGCATAAGCGACACGCTGAGGTAAAGATTGAACAGGTTGTTTTGAGAAAATTAGTTCTGATCTGAGAAATGGAGCAAAGTAACTGAGAAAAACTGCACATTTTCATTGATAAGCCTGAATACACATATGTAATTATTGCAAATGTTTTTTTAATAAACCTCTGTAGAGTTCAAGAGGAATTGTCTGGGAAACACACTAAAGTGTAACCTTCTAGCATACAGTGAAAGCTTAATATTATCAAGTAGTCATGTCTTCATGTTTAGTAACTGTGGTTCAACTTTGGTTTCTTCATTTTAACCTTTTATTAGCTTCTATGGACCTGACAATAGGATGACATCTGATCTCTGTTTACTCTTTTGCACAGACACACAGTTGGTGACACTAAAGTGCCATTCTGCCTGCAGTCGTGCGTGAAGCCGCTGAAGTACGCTATATCCGTGCACGAC
Source organism: Danio rerio (assembly GCF_052040795.2). NCBI lineage: Eukaryota > Metazoa > Chordata > Actinopteri > Cypriniformes > Danionidae > Danio > Danio rerio. The sequence continues at coordinate 43,171,928 of NC_141029.1, read as the reverse complement.
CACGGCACTGAATATGTGCACCGTTTCATTGGGAAAGAGCCCAGTGGCTTACGCTTCAACAAGCTCTTCCTAGATGAGGACGGTAAGGATTACAACCATCAGCTTCAGCATGACTGCTCTCTTCTGCAGTCAGCAAACCTTTCAGCATTTCTCTTAAAGTTTGCCGTTATTTGTTCTGTAACAAAAACGTGACTAATCGCTTTTTCCCCTACAGATAAACCACACAATCCAATGGTGAATGCTGGGGCGATCGTATGTACTTCTCTTATAAAGGTAAGCATCTTCAGTTTTATATTATTTTTATTGTTGTGTATTTGTTGACTACTATTTCTAACTGCACTCACATTTACTTGATTTAAATTAGCTAGATCAGACTATTTGGTTTTGACTGGATGAATGGTTTTTGTGATCAGAAGTCATGCTGAAAGGTTGTGGATGTTGTATTTTATAGACTATATTGTGAGCCATGTTGCTTAGACTAAGACCAATTGATCATCAGTGTGTATTATGGGTGCTTCTTGTTTATTCTCTGTCATATTACTGTATTCAGTACACCTACTCAAGGCCTCCGCTTTCACCGCAATCTAAAATATGTGGAGATCATCCCGTTTTCAGGATCATTATTGTTAGAAGTCTGTTTGCAATGAATTTTAGATGAAAATTCATTCAGACTTTCTATCCTCCACATTTTTTTCACCCTCTTTTGTGACCTGGGCTGGGTGATCAATTTTAAAATAAATATTTGTGAGATCAGTTTGAAATACACTATATTGCCTAAAAGTCTTGGGAGAGCTGCCTTTCATTGCAGATGAACTTTAGTGACGTGCCAATCCTAATCCGTGGGGTTTAAAATGGAGTTGACCCACCAACTCATCTGGGAAGGCTTTCCACAAGGTTTAAGAGTGTGTTTGTGGGAAATATTTGACCATTCCTCTGGGAGCAAATTTTTGATGTTGGATGAGAAGGCCTGGCTTTAATTCATCTCAAAAGTCTTCAATCAAGTTGAGGTCAGGACTCTGTGCAGGCCAATCAAGTTCCCCCACACTAAACTCTTTAAACATGTCTTTATAGACCTTGCTTTGTGAACTGGTGCCTGTAATTAGGAATGTGTCATCCTCAAACTGTTGCCACAAAGTTGGGAGCATGAACAGGTTTCCCACAAGTAAGGGAAATTCTGGAATATCATGGAATTTCTTAAATATTTTTTTTTATTGCTTTACATTTTTGTTTTTATTTATTGTCAGTATATAAATTTGTACATTTTTGTTATTTCAAGCCTATTATTATGGTTAGGCTATTTTTAAGCTCCATTTTATTCCTCTCACGCTAATCAACTTGCAGCCACTGAAGTCAAATGCTGTCATCATTTTGTACCGTAACTAAGCAAATCATTTTAGGATAATATACATTTTAGGTGCTTTGGCTTCAAAATGACCATGTTTGGGTGTTAGACAACAGAAAAGCTACTGTAAATATAATATTTATTAAACTATCATCAAGCTGTCAAACATGGGAAGGAGCACTTCTCAGCCACACACACAAACAGCAAGTTTTTTCTGGGGTAAATTATTCATTGTTGTTCTTATAGTGGCTATTAAACTCATGCCAAATGATATCAAAGCTAAACCTATTTTAATATGTTTTTAGCTTAACATTAGTTTATTACATAATTTATATATATATATATATATATATATATATATATATATATATATATATATATATATATATATATATATATATATATATATATATATATATATATATTAATAATGTAATATTAAATTAATGTTAAACTAAAAACATATTAAAATGCAACAGCAGCCTGTATTTATGTTCATAAGTCATAAAAATTAAGCTTTTAGTCAGAGAAAATAATGGAAAAGTCAGAGAATTTGATATTTTGCTTAAAATGGGCAAACCTGATTAAATTGTTCAAAATGTCTTGGAGTTCCTTTTAATGGAACAAATGGGCCATCCTCAACCCCTAAAAAGACTTGGCACAATGCAGTCAGGCAAGTTTCGTTCTCCTGGCAACTGCCTAACCCAGACACACACATCAGATTGCCAGGCAAAGTAGTAAGTGATGTTAGGTGATTTAAGATTTAATGGAATCCCATTTCATAAAGCTCTCTACTCACTGTTCTTGAGCTAATCTGAAGGCTACGCGGAGGTTTGTAGCTATTAACTTGGCAAAAAGTTGGTGACTTCTGAGCATTGTGCCCATCAGCATACTCTCACACTGCACTGTTGTTGTTTTTTTCAGCATTGCTGTTGTTCTCAACTGCTTTCACTTCAATATCACTAGCAGTTGACTGTGGGATATTTAATATTGAGCAAATTTCACAAATGGACTTATTGCACAGTTGACAATTGCTCCTGCAAATGACCCATTCTTTCACAAATGTTTGTAAAATCAGTGTACATGCCTAAGTGCTTTATTTTTTACACCTGCTGCCATTGAAATGATTGGAACACCTGAATTTAGTGATTTAGAGGGGTGTCTCAAAACTTTTGGCAATATAGTGTATGTACAGATATGTTTATCACCTATTTAGTAGCCTATATCATATGTGATTACTGCAAATGCTTTTAGATCATAGAACATGTAAAGAATATATACTGAAGTTTTAGCATACTGAAGTTGAATTTATAAAGGTCAAATCAACTGACTAAAAAAGACAAAATATCTGTTTATTTTGAATGCAGGACATTTTTTACTAAACATAATAATATCATTGAAGACACGCAGTCTAGACAGATCTGCATTGTCAAACTCAACATATTGAGTATTTAAATGTTTTCATTGCAATTCATCCAAGTATAAACATGGTAAAAAAACATCAATAGTTTCCTTAATATATTTTATGAAAACCGTTTTAGTAAGTATTTTATTAATGCTTTGTAAACACATTAAACTTGTAGTTAAACCTACAAATTTTAATTTAATATTCGATAGTTATACAGTATCACCCAGCCCTACTTGTGCCATATTTAAAATGCATCATGGTGTATATTTAAAGTATTTGTAGTGTATATTTAAAGTATATGTAGTGGTTTTATGAAACCCAGCTAGTGTTGCTTGGAGTTGTTTGCACGTTTTGGTTTCGTATGCGTGTTACAGTGGATGCACCTTGGTCTTATATGTGTTTTGATCCATGTGCAAACACACAAGATGAGAAAAACACTCCAGCTGGGTTAATGGTGGTTTTGTAATTCAAGTGTTTTTATTGCTTTATGTTGACAGTTATGCTCAGAGTTGAGGCGTTGAATACAGTATGCATGTTTGTCTACGTTTAGTTTAAAGTGATAATTTCTAAAGAAAACACGTTTTCAGAAGGCTTTTTTGAGACGAGTCGGAAAAAATTGTTGTCATCTTGTGCTACAACAGGCTTGCATAAAAAAATCACTTTTTTATGCAATTATGAGGGCTGTCAATTTATAGTTAATTTAGTGCAAAAGTATTTTCAGAAATATGTTGTCTGTAACTGTCTAACTACAGTATTTGTAACTTGTAGTTTAAAGTGAATTACATAATGCAGTCATTATCATGCAAGCGAAGCATGTGTAAAGCATTTTGATTGATGCATTTGGCACATGCCGCTAGTTTTAGCTTTGCTTTTAGTACAATATATTTGTTAATCCTTAATGTTTATGGTGATGAATGCCTCCATAATTTTTTTTGTCATCCCCACCCCCTTTTTTATTTAAATTCTGTATTCTCTATTTTATTCTTTCTTGCCATAGCCATGTTTGACTTTTAATGCCAAAAAATAAAAGATACTTTTATTTGGCGTCATGTCTTAAAGCTAATTGCAAATGTTCTTGATGTATATTACAGTTTTTCACAGTCGCTTTGGTGCATTTCTCACAACACCAGTGCATTTCTGCACAACAGTTAATGCATTTCTCAAAACAATTAGTACAAATTGCAAAACCAAGTTGGTAACCTGCAAAAGCATGTCACTTGCTCAAAATGGATGGTTCATTCCTCAAAAGCAAGTATTCATGTCAATCAAAGTGTCAGGGTCATCAAGATGAAAAGTCCTGACACAATTGTTTATTAACAAGATAGTCAAATGGCTTTGTCATGTTTTCTTTATGACAGTTTACTCTGGACATTTTTTTCAATACAAAAAAGTTAGATGTTGGAGACACTTCCTGAAAATGCTCAGGACAGCACTTTATACTATTTGCACAGCCATTTGAAAACTGCAGCAAAGTAAGACATCACTGCATTTAGTGAGGTATCTGAGTACAAGACACTGAATATGTATGTTTCACTTTTTTACTGAATTTGATCGTTGCAATTCTAATTTATTCACAGCATTGTGCAAAAGAATAAGTACACCCTTATTTACAATAAGCATAAGCTTCCTTTGGGTAGAGCTGTGCACAACTGTAAACAATATCGCAGAACATATTGGAACTGAACCTACTACACAGGTCTGTAAATCATTCATGAAATTGTTCAATTTAGAAGACTTTTTCTGAAAAATAATTTCTGATTTTTTTTTTATAAAATATTTTTTTTAATAGTTCATCATTTTTGTATGTAATGACTCAGGTAATAAAATGAGGACTATTTTATATGGAATGACTATTCAGCATTTACAAGTTTAGTTAATTTTGACTGACATGGCATAAGCAAATGATAATGTTATAAATAGCAGATAGTTTTATGAAAACAATTGAAGCATGTCTAAAAGCATTTGCAATTAGTTGGAAGGAATGAGAAACTGCTACTATGATGTGCACAACTGACTAATTGTTTTGAGAAATGCATTAACTGTTGTGCAAATGTAAATTGTGTTGTGAGAAATGCATCAAAGCGACTGAGAAAAACTGTAAGAAAACACTGGACAAAACAAGTCTGCAGGCCCCAATATACTACAAGCGAAATAAAAAAAAAACATATTACAAATATACTCATTTAGCAGATAATTTTTATCCAGTGATATGAAATCGTTTTAAACAAAATCAGGCCAAAACCAAATTAGTTTGGAGTTCATTTCAGGACTAGAATCAACTTGCCAAAATGAAATTTACTTTAGGGTTGTGCGATACTGAATAAAAAATGTGATGTGCGATAGCATGCAAAGTAATGTGAAATATAAAAATGCAATATGATATTTTTTAATGATGTAATAACAAACGTACATTTTATATTATTTGAGGGAGCAGAAAGCATCACTACAGCTTCTGACATCAGCCAAGTTTTATTGTTTTAAAAAGCAAATCAAGCATACACAGCCCAGCAGACACACGATGTCATAAGACATTATAAGGTTAGAATTAGGTTGTCACGTCAGGTGACCAAAATTCAATTTTTAGCCAGCGTCTAAGGACAAAGTTACTTTAACGTCCAACAACGTCTTCAAATGACGTTGATGTTTGGTTAATTTTAAGTTGTGTTGAAAAGTGACCCAAATCCAACGTCAAGGCAACATCTTAAACCAACGTCATATTGACGTCAAATACTGACATTTATTCGTCAGGTTCCGCAGCCAGAATCCAGCGTCTGATAAACGTTATAATGGTAACGTCCACAACAATTCAATTCAATTCACCTTTATTTGTATAGCCCTTTTACCATGTAAATTGTCAAAGCAGCTTCACATAGAAGATCATAGTAAATTGAAACAGTGTAGTTCAGTTTAGCTCAGTTCAGTGTGGTTAATAATCACTACTGAGAGTCCAAACACTGAAGAGCAAATCCATCGATGCGCAGCTCAACAGATCGCAAACCATGCAAGCCAGTAGCAACAGCCACAAGGAAAAAACTTCACCAATTGGCAAAAGTGAAGAATTTTTAAAAAACCTCGAGAGAAACCAGGCTAAGTTGGGCACGACCATTTCTCCTCTGGCCAAACATCTTGTGCAGAGCTGCAGCCAAGGCTCCGGAGACTGGAAAGCTGAACCTCAGCGAAGACTCGTCTGTCTCTGGAGCGTCACAGGAATCATTCTCATGCTCTCCACTCCTCCATGACCACCATAGCAGCTGCTCACAATACGACCTGGTCCAGAATAATGGAACCTTGGTATCATCTGTCGCTGGTCGTGGATCGAATCAATGGTGCTGCATAGTCTGAGGGCCTCAGGATGAGTATCCCCAGGTGGAAATAGAGAATAAAGAGAATAATTAGCGTAGCTGCTATTCATAGTGTATATAAACGAGATGCAAAAACCTGCGTTGGGCACATTCATGTGGGCACATTCACGTGATGCACTGAGTGTATGCTTTACTAAAAAGATAGCTGATATTTTATTGATTTTAGGTTGGACATTGACATTGGCCTGATGTGAGGATTTGATGTCAACCCGATTTTCAACAAAAAATAGGGTCCAATAAATAAAAAATGTGAATATAAAAATAATTGAAAAAGATCTGTACAGACTCTATATTTTTATCATTTTGTAATATCGTGCCGCCCTACTTTAGAAAGTTTGCAGAAATTGCTTTAGTAAAATGTACAGAAATGTTTGTTTCGACAAATACACACTTATGTTTTATAATTTGAAATAAATACTTTGTTTTATTTATCATCATGGGGGCTTTTTTCTCAGTAAATTAATTTATTAATTTGTTGCAAACCATTTAATGAGTTCAAACTTAATTGACAGCCCTAAAATGTATTTTAACCAAGCGCCAATCCACACAATAAAAAGGATGCACATCACTGAGTGATGAATGTTGGGCATCCTGTGAACAACACAAGCTCACACATCTCCCTCCATCACACCTGAACTTAGCCATTGTGATGCTTTTTTCTCATACTGTTCTCCTGTCAATGATTTGCGTGTGACTCCTCTGATGTGCTCCGGTAGGTCAGTGCTGAATGTAAGTCGTGCCTGTCGGTTTCCTTTGCACCTCAGTAACGCATGACATCATTTCCTCCCTTTTTCTTTCCGAGTCCTTGAGCTCCGCCATGAGCGTGTACTAAAAAGCGTGTGATATGCTGTTGAAGCCTCTGTGTGCTTTTTTATGTTGTTGCATATTTTGCAGACGTAGGATCTGTGGGGTTTTTTGACCACTGCTGCAGGTCAATGACGTTGGTAATTTTTCCTTTCCATTTTTCCTCCCTCCCCATGAACAAGCCTGGATACTAAAATATCAGTAGTGCCATTGTGTTCCTTAATCAAGCGGCGACTGCATAAAGTAACACATCAGGGCAGGAGCAAATGTGCTGCAAACTACAGAAGCCCATTGAGGCCATGTGTTCATGTTTTATTCTGCCTCTTTTCATGAGTTTTATTTTTTTAAATAATACTGATGCATGGCCTTTGTGGGTTTCTAAAGTAAACTCGGTATGCAATGCATTCAGCATACACCATACACTTTGTACCCTCTCATAAGAAGTAATGTTCAGCAGGGGTGAAAGAAGTACATAGAAATTGTGCTTGCATTAAAATAAGGGTACTGTGAATTTTATTTTTAAATATTATTTTGGCTTAAATGTACACTACCTGACAAAAGTCTTGTCGGCTATTTAAGTTTAGGAACAACAAAGAATAATTTGACCTCTAGCTGATCATTTGGTATCAGAAGTGGCTTATATGAAAGGCAACAGCCTCTAGATTATGCTTATTTTATCAAAATAAAATATGGTCATGTCTTGATTTTAAATTATTTAATTAAAACAGTAAGGTCTGACTTCAATTAGACAAAAGTCTTGTCACTTAACAGAAATAATGTACAGTATAGAATATAAAGGCATGGTGCAGTGGAAAAAGAATGAATATTGTGTATGACTCCCATGAGCTTGGTGGACTGCATCCACACATCTCTGCAATGTCTCAAATAAATTAATAAAGTCATCTGGAATGGCAAAGAAAACGTTCTTGCAGGACTCCCGGAATTCAATTCAAGATACTTTGGATTCATCTTCAATGCCTCCTCCTTCAACTTACCTCAGGCATGCTCAATAATGTTCATTCTGGTGACTGGGCTGGCCAATCCTGGAGCACCTTGACCTTCTTTGCTTTCAAGAGCTTTGATGTGGGGGCTGAAGTTTGAGAAGGAGCGCTATCCTGCTGAAGAATTGGCCCTCTCCAGTGGTTTGTAATGTAATGAGCGACACAAATGTCTTGCAGTGTTCATACGGTCATGGCAAACCTGGAAAAGTCATAGAATTTTGACATGGAATTTTCCAGGCCTGGAAACATTTTGGAAAAGCAGAAAAACTCACAAAGTTTTGGAAAAGTCATGAAAACTTGTTTAACAAATATCTATTTACATAAATTTGGTTAGTTGTCTTCACTGAGTTCCTGTCCTTAGCCAAACACATACTCTCATATTATTAGTATTAGTTATCTAAATCAATTTTACATTGATATAAAAATACATTAAAAGTTAATAGATTGTTGCGTGTTTTATGACATGCTGTAATAAATTTGAATGTGCATTATTTACCACGTGTATGTAGACATTACATGAAACATTAGGTCATGAAATGTACTTGAAAGTCCTGCAAAAGTCATGGGGCTTTAGTATAAATGTGTTTGAATCCTGGTCTTGATACCTCAGGCTGTTGATGTTGCCATTCACTCTGCAGATCTCTTGTACACCTCCATACTAAATGTAACCCCAAACCATGAATTTTCCTTCACCAAACTTGACTCATTTCTGTGAGAATCTTGGGTGATTGGGATGCAGCTCAACAGATGATTCATGAGAAAAATCTACCTTCTGCCACTTTTCCAAATGGTCAACTAGAAGTCAGATTATTATTTGTTGCTCTTACAAATTTTGTCAGGTTGTGTATATGTAAAAAATAAAATAAAATCAGTTTCTCTGAATTTAATGGATTTATTAGTTTTAGGTTTTAATAAAATGTTAATAATTGTTTTGTTCTATAAAGATCTAATACCATTTCTACCATATTTGAAATAAAAATACCTATTTTGTAACTGTTGCTTTCAGTCTTTTGATTGGTTTTGATCAATTTATCAATTAATGCATCCTTTTTTAGATAAATCTATTTGGAAATGTAATTAATAATAATACAACAGTTTAGTTTTTCACATCCCTGATGTTCAGCAGTTTACAGTCATTAATGAGAATTTACAGTTAATTTCTGACAATAATGTAGTCAAGCTCAATGGTTTTTTGCTCTTTAGGTTAGTTTAATGGATGCCTTAACCCACACTCAGACTGGCAAGAATTAGCAGGTTAATATTCACTTATCCGCACTCAATCAGAAACACATCACCATACAATGCACAGATCCTCCTTACACTTCATCTTAAGACGTTACCCACCCTGCTGATTCACATCACTCTTGTTTTTTGACCCACTTCTCTGTTTGGCTTACAGGTCTTCATGTACACGTTTAACTCCAGTCTTTGCTCTGTAGCGGTTCATCATCATTTCCTTCGTAGAGCATAACTGTAGTACACATATGAAATGTTTATGATTTCTAACTGCAGATTACTAACTGATGATTTTAGCACTCTACTGGTAATATTTACGAAATGACTTTGTCCATTTCTGTTCTGCTAATCTGTATGAGATAGTTACTGTTCTGGTTTATGTTTTCCCCATGATGCTACTTCAAAAAATTTACACTCACCAGCCACTTTATTAGGTACATCTTGATAGGTTGAACACCCTTTTGCATTCCAGAACCATCTTAATTTTTTTGGTCACAGATTTAACCATATGCAGGAAACATACTTAGTCTTCAATTACTCGAGAGCAACACACAGTTGCTGTAGTTTTGGTGGCTATGATGCAAATCTCTGGTTCCATCACATAAGGCTAATAGATGTCTAGTAGATGTCGAAATGTAGATCTATTTGCTAAAACAAGGGAAAATTTGGTTAGTCAGTAAAATCTAATAGACGTCTAATCCAAAAATAGACGGAAACGAGTGACACAGAAGTTTGTCTAATCTTTGTATTTGATGACTAGTCTAGTTTGGGCTATTTCTAAACGTCTATTAGATTTTCATTGACAGCCCAAATTTATCTTTGTTTTAGCCAAGCTGTCTATGTTAAGATCTCTTTTAAACACAAAATTGCTTTGTGGAAAATGGTCTGTTGTATTGAGATCTGCTAACTGTGGAGATCATTTGAGTTTAGTGAATACATGGTCACGTTGAAGAAATCAGGCTGAGATGATCTGAGCTTTGTGCCATGGTATATTATTCTGCTGGAAGTACTGTAGCCATCATAAGATTGGTTCACTGTGGGCATGAAGGGATGGACATGTTTAACTAAAGTCAAGGTCCATTTAAGGCAAGACATTTCACTCAGTAGCCATCTTTGAAATGCCTCTCTGGGATTCTGTTTTAATAGAAAAACATTGATTCTTTATTCAATTACGAATACATTTTTAATTTGGAATCACCAATGAAATTTAAGAACAAATGTCTATTCAATAAAATTTTTAAATGTTTAAATCACACAAAAAACACCCATTTTTACAGGTTGCCCAAGCTAATTTGCAAGCATACTAGAGGAGATTGAGTTCACGACACCAACCTACTTCATGGCCTTTTTAGAGACCTCCAAAAACAGAAAATCAGAACTCATTCTATCAGTCTAACTATGTATTTACCATAAGAATTTATAACTTGCGTGTTACATAATATCAAACTTGGTCTTGATGGCAAATCTTCTCTCAAATTAACAGTGACCGCTTTGTGGCCGTTCAATTGGTTTCTGTCATGTGATTAGCGTCTGAATGTTGGAGCTTTATTCATGAGATCAGACAGGACAGACTGTAACTCGTGTTCATTTCATACAGATTACAAAACCAAAAAACTTTCGTTTTCAAGTGTAGTTGGTTTGTTTAAAAGTAAAGATTTCAGGCTTTATGTTTTAGCACATTTCTAGACCCCAAAGGATTCATAATAAATGAAACTGTCATAAAATTGAAATTACTGTCAGTATAATTGAGTAAATTTAAGTAAAATTGACAGACACATCTGAACCAAGTCCCGTCCTAGGAGAATTGTCAGTCTATCAATGATTGGCTCCTTTACTAGAAAGCTGGGTTTCCTCTGTTGGAGTGGCCATATTGACCGTTACACTTTTCCCCCTTCAAAACTATACAAGTGATATTGTGTATACTTTAGGCTTTGCTAGAGTAGGCTGTGGCATTTACCATAAGTGATGCTCAATTGGTACTAAGGGTCACAATGTGTGACAACATAACATTACACTACCGTCAGCAGCCTGAACCATTGATACAAGACAGAGTGGATTCATCTTTGCACCAAATACTGTCCGTACTGTCCAAATGTTGCACAATAATTAAAAGACTAAATCAAATATTATGTTATCCAATATCCAAAGTAGTTATTTTTTGGTAGATCACTGGCAGGAGTGGCACAGGTTTGTTTTTCTGCTGCTGTATCTCATCTGCTTCAAGGTTTTGATGTGATTTATTCAAGCTTCACCCAATCTGGATATTATCGGATATCTATGATTAACAGGGTGTTTTTGTCCACAGAACTACTGCTTATTAGATATCATTTCTCTTTTTTAAGCATTCTCTGCAAACCCTAGAGATACATATGAATTAAAATCCACAGCAGTTTCTGGAATACTTATACCAGACTGTTGAGTACCAATAATCATGCCACATTAAAAGTCCTTTGTAAGCTTTTATTTCCCATTCTGTTGCACATCTACATACCTAAATATGGTGATTGGCTGATTATATATATTTGTTTATCAGTTGAACACCTAATAAAGTGGCCGGTGAGTGTATTTTGATGTGATTATTAGAATAGGAGTATTATAAACTCTCAGTGAGGACAGAACATGTTTGCATGTCATTTACACCTTTCCTTTGTCTTTCAGCAATTAGCAGGCAATGCTGAGAAGTTTGATTATGTAAGTCAGATGTTTAAGGATTGTGTTATATTCTCTTTTTCATAGAAAAACTGTTGCTTTGGACTTAAATGTTCTGATTTCTCT